>NC_050522.1:2784593-2788253 GCF_002922805.2 Oryzias melastigma | reverse complement strand
AATCAAACTAATAAAACAGAAGAACAATAGTTTGATTGCATACTGCAATCAAACTAATTACTTCTGAGTTGTGAGTGGACCCGTTGGCACTGAGTAACCCTGCCCCTATTTCCCATTATCTATCTGTTTATGCGCTCTCTTGCTAGCTGACAACCCCTCACACCCCTATTAGCAGGGGTGCAGTTCTAATTGTCTTGATGTTCTACATCAGGGGTCTGCAACCTGTAGCTTCAGAGCCTCATGTGGCTCTTTCATCCCTTTATTGTGGCTCTTTAGCTTTAAAGACAAATTCAAATAAATAACCAATTACAGTTTAGTCATTTCTGTTTGGATTTTTAATATGTAAAAGTGTAGTTTGCTGTCATAAAAAACCTGTAGAAATATTCTTGAAATTTATGTTTTTACTGTAATGTTGGTCAAATAAAAGTCTCTGCAAGTCTTATATTTTGGCAAATTACACTAAAGTGGTCAAAGTTTCAAACAAATACCGTTTAAAACAATTACAAATGATTTAGAATCAAGTGTTTTGTCCCTCAGATCTTTTAAAAAAAGAATAAAAAGCTCAGTCTATTTTTAATGATTTGATTTTTTCATACATATAATTGGATTCTACTTCAATGTTTATATTTTACAGTTAAAAAAAGAAAACTAATGATAAAAAATATCATGTTTGCATTTTATTTTGAAATTACTCAGCTGCAGCAACAAGACCGTCATTGACACGGTGTATTTTATTTTGAAAGGAGCTTGTGTGTGCTGCAGTCAAAAGTAAAAGGAATAAAATCCCTTCAGTTATGGAAACATATAGACAGTGTTGTAATTCAATACTGTGTTCTAATATTTAAAAGCGACTGTTCTTAAATAATTTTAATGACCACAAAAACCTAAATATTGTGTATTTTCTAAACAGTAATGTTGGACTTTGTGACTCTCACTGGATTTTGGTCTGTAAGAAACGGCATCAAACGTCTCTTTTAGTGTTAGAGGTAGCAGACCTCTGTTCTACACGAACTCGGGTCCTCAGATTCAGAGCGGAAGCTTCCGGTAGTTCAGTGTGAACCGCAGCACTTGCTCTGACCTCTGACGGAGAAATGCTCAACAAGAAAAACCCTCCAAAATAATGAATCCTGTCCAGAAATCTCAATTTCACTCTGGCTCCTGCACAGCCTCGACAAGGTCAGGCTGGCAGCAGGAATTCGTCTCGCTCCCCCTAATCTGGAGATTACATTCTCAGCGAAGCCCTCCCTCTTTCCCTTCCCCTTTCTTCCTCTCTCTGCATCGCTGCCAGCCTGGCTCTCCACTGCGAGGTAACGGGCCAAGACCTGCTTACAGTGAAGAGATAATGTCCACGGATTAAGACAGAGAGCCCCTGGAGTGGTGCCTCTTTCATTCCAGTATTTGGCCTGTGAAGCGTCATAAATACACCCCAGTCAGTCACACACTGGGCCTGTGAAAGTCAGCCTCCGTCCTCTCACCGAAGTGGATCTGAGCAGCATTGGTCCAAATCCGCCAACCTCCGTGGCTGCAGCATTAGAAAATCACAAAAGGAGATTTTCACAGCCAAACTTACTGCTCTTCTCCTGATGCTATTTCCATCCTGAGGGTGAGTCACCCCTTTGAAACGCTTGTATAAGATTATTAAAGTTCCCTGAAGATCCTCACGGGTGGCTGGGACGTCCAAAGTCTGTCACAGCTCTTATGAAGATGTGTTAGGAAGCTCTAAAGGAGTCAGAACCGATGCAGAAGTCTAACTGAAGTGAACAGCCGGATCACTCTGTTCTTCAAAGTCCAAACACTAGTACATCAAAGGTTCTTGAAGGGGCCATGATTTTCTTCAGCCTTTCAGAGTGAAATATATCCATATATATGATTATACATTACCTTTGGAACACTAATAAACAAATTATTGATGAAATGTGAGTTATTCATTTTTTGTTTTTTTCCTACGACATAAAACGACTCAATTTCTGAGGCAGCCTGTGGGTGCCGCCCGTTTCATGATGTCATTCTAGAGCCAGCAGTGTGTCTGCATTTCTGCCACGCAAATGAACAAAGATACATGCACATACCATATATCTGCCTTTAGTAGGCTACACTGGTTCACAACACAAACACAAGTGCCGTCTGCACAACTGTGCCGGGGCTGGGGGGGGTGTCTAAAGTAGAATAGAATAGAATAGAATAGAAAATACTTTATTAATCCCTTTGGAGGTCCTCAGGGAAATTCAAGAGTAACTCCAGAGCTGGAATTTATTCACACAACTGGAAGATACACGATATTCTGCATCTAAAATGAATGTTTTTGCTGATCATCACTAACTCAGTGGATAAATATAAAATGAGTGTTGGTTTAGTCTGGGGGCGGAGCTTGCAGCACAGACTCTTCCTAAAAGGAGCGGTTGGTATCGATCTTACGTCAGCACGTTTCCACCAGCTCATTTTCGTGGGTATGGGAGGGGCTGCTGCAGAGAGTGCAGGTTTTTACAGGATTACTCTTAAATGCATGAATGGATCAAAATACCACTTTGGGGTTGTTTATAGTGAGGAATGATCAGTAAATGCTTTTAAAACCTCAAAAAGTAGAATTTTATGGTAGGGCCCCTTTAAAACAAGTCTTGACTGACAAACGCTCACGATTTTCTGTCTTTTCAACAGAAAAGCAAATACTGTTCATTTTGCTGCCCTTTAGATTTCCAGTGATGACCTCATTCATCCCAGCTGATCAGTGATATATACTTCTATCATTAGACTCAAAGGAAAGCCAGAACTGAAGGTAACTGCTGTTAACCTGCAGCATCACTGGAACCATTTCTCAGGTTTCCTTCTCCTGCCATACCTAACATCTTTCATTCATACAGAGATCAAATCAAACATGGTAGGTAGCTGCTTCCTGGCTCTGAAGATGCTTGGGTCCATCTCCACGCCAAACCACACGAGCCTGAGCAACCTTCCTCAAATGACCAGAATCTGGAATCAAACTGGAAGAGACTGTTCATAGACATGGGCAGAGTCTGGTCATGTGACCTGATACTTGGTAAGGGTTGGTTACCATGGTTATCATCAGCCGAGCGCTTGATGCTAAGGTTTTTTTTAAGACTACTTTATCTTCTGTTTAATGAAACAGAAATTGGCTTTTAACTAAGTGCTCATACAGATCATTTTAAGAATTATAAATAAAAACTTCAATCGGTAATTGGGACAAAAATAAAACAATTGAAGTGTTACAAAGAGTCAATGAGGGCAGTCATTTCCTTTGGAAATAATTAGCTTTGTTTATGTGTATGAAGGAAAATTTAAACCCAAAAAAGACATATTTCATTAGTGATCAGTCAACAGCTTCAAGATGCTTGAAAGACATAGACAAAAACATCTAAATTAAACAATATTAGTGTCACTAATATCAGGCTAGAAATGTTAGTTGGTTCCTAATAGGTGAGACTTTATTCATCTCCATCAGAAGAAATTCAGTCATTATGATGCCACAGTGATTGGAAAAACCATAGAGCTGCTGATGTTTTGGCTCCAGACCTTCCTCCAGAGCTGCTTCACGTTTATCTGATGTGGACGTATGAACACATGGTGCTTCCCCCTCATGTACTACCGGACGTTTAACCAAATGAAAAGAACAAAAGATAAAGTTGTTTACAGAGTTAAGATCGG
>NC_050522.1:2736361-2784558 GCF_002922805.2 Oryzias melastigma | reverse complement strand
TCCCTGTGTACTCTAGACGTCGTTCATAGTTTCTCTATTTTCATCCATTTGTCGTAAAAAACTTCTGGACGTCTACATGATGCAGACAGAGTCTGATGTTTGAACTGTGACCGTCTGACCTGTGAGACTCACTTTGGACAGTAATGTTCATTTAAACGTGTAATCATGAAAAAATGATGTTTTTTTCTGAATTCACATGGATGTTTGAATGTGCAGAAATTTGACATGAACTTTTTGATTTCAGACAAATATCAAAGTTCTTTGTGATTTACTTCGTCCAGACAAATGGCTCAAAGCTGCAACATCTAGTTTGTAACAGTTCAAGAACATTCTCCCTATTACGGACAATATTAGAGACCACCTAATATTACATTTTTTTTCTTTGAAAAACTGGATTTGGCCTTGAGAGGGTTAGGAAACATAAATAAATATTTTTTCTACAATAAACGTCAATTACTTGTAAAGTGAGTGCATGAGATTTTGTCATTTAACTGTTTTTTTCTCTAGAGGCTAATTGGAATTAGATTAATAATTCTGCAGAGACTTCAGCTCAACGGTCTAAAAAGAAACTGGTTTTGGAGCAAAACTCTATTTTCAATCTATAAACATTTTTTTAAAAGTCCAAAAATAACGGAATAGTGTTTTAACTCCACCCTCTTTGGGCGTTCAGTGAGGGAGGTGCATTGTGGGGATGTTGTTTAGCAGTTAAGTTTAGATCACAAAGTTCTTCCTTCCTCTGTCGTGTGGAGTTGGTTTGATCAAGAACTTCGAATGAGAAGTCTGTGTTTAAAACTGTCGTGTTCACACATAGCTACGCACGTTTTTAACCCTTTAACACCTGAGGCGTCGCCGGAGATGCTTAAACTCAAAATCCTTAACCGTCAACACGATCAATGTCATTCCAGCAGATTATGAAGGAGAAAAGCAGCTCTATTCAGAATCTGCTGGAATGACGTTGATCCTGTTAACAATTGAAAAGTTACAGTAAATCAAAGAACGTAAACACTGAAGCTCTGTTTTTAAAGGGTTGAGTTAGTTTTTGGATCAATCTAGAGAACCTGCAGCAACTGAACGTTCAAACAGTTGATTTTGGACCAATTAGGGACTCTGATTTGGTCATGATGTATCAAATGAATAATTGCAATTTGTGCTCAACCAGAATTCTATGACACCAAGTCTTTCACATATCGCAAAAGAAGAAAAAAGCCTGACGAAGGATTCACCAGACTTGGACTGCGTTGAGCCTCTTCCAACTGTAGGTACATGCACTATTTGCAGCAGTGACAGACCTGTGTGCACACCAAAACAGGCATACAAAAACCCACATTCAGTGCGTTCTTGACCGCTCCACACATGCTCGGTGTGCACGTAGTTTCACAGCTGAAGCACAAATGTGATAACTTTCCATTTTAGATTCTTAGATTTTGGATTCTTCTCTTTTTCTTTGGTTCACATGGTGGGGGGTTGGGATTGCCCTGAGATGTAACAGATCATTTTGGGGTATTTCAAGTGTTGTCTCAGCTGTGTCTGCACCAGTACAGCTGATCCTAAATCCATAGAAAGATTTATTTTATGCGCCGCTGCTGAGACACCCACAGCCACTTATATTGCAAATTCCAAAAACAGTCAAAGTTGTGAAAAAAAAAAAAAAGCTGAATTTGGAATGAGCTTCTTGCTATGTAGGTTAATAATATTCTCAAATCCATAATTCAACATATTTCACATTATTAAATATTTAATTTTCACACAATAGACTAGAAAGCCTGAAAGTGTGGAGAAGCTCTCTGAAAGCAGCAGGAATTTTCTCCCTCATCCGCTTGTTTTCATGAATAAAGATGGAGCTTTGGGAAGTTAACTTCA
This sequence comes from Oryzias melastigma, assembly GCF_002922805.2. Classification (NCBI taxonomy): domain Eukaryota; kingdom Metazoa; phylum Chordata; class Actinopteri; order Beloniformes; family Adrianichthyidae; genus Oryzias; species Oryzias melastigma. The sequence goes on along the minus strand of NC_050522.1, from coordinate 2,782,698 downwards.
GGGCGCCAGATGCTGAGATTAGCAGAGCTGCACCTCTTAGTCGTATGGACCTGACCAAAACCTTCATATCAGACATGCTGGTGGAGGAACGTTTTCTAGCTTCCTTCATCAAAATAGATCCTCTCCTGTGTGAGTGACACACACACAGCCCCCGGGGCTGATGGGAGAAAAGACATTTCTATGCATCGTTCTAAACATCTAACAGATCATAATCAGTCAGCGGTCTGGTCAGAGCTTAGTACCTACAGCGATTTTATCAGTATAACCTGATTCAACAGCTTGTCCTGTAATTACATCTGATTGTATGGTCCTGACACCCCCTCCCCCCGCTCACTGAAGGCTCCCGTTAAACTATCATTGGGCCGTGTGGAGGGTGGGGTGCAGGAGGACAACACAAACCGTGCAGCTTCATGTACATCAGCAGAACTCATCCTCATCTAAAACCACTAACAGATCAGACCTCATGATGATTGGACCTCCACCGTCTGCCACATCCTTCACTTTCTCAGCATTTCTGGAGTTTGACAGCAGAAGTGGTGGATCGTATGTGATTCTCAACCCCGACGGTGAAGCCTGTGACAGAGCCGTCCACTAATCACATCGAGCTGTTACCAAACTCAACGCGATCAATCAGACTGCAGTGTGCCATCCTCTAAAGCCGTTCAAATCAAACATTTCAAGACAGAAAAAGATCAATACAGCAAATGAATTCAGGCACTTTATGTTATCCAGCAAAAAAAAGTTTATTTAAACGAACAAAATGTGTTTGACATTGACCGCGAGGAGCTCACAAAGACGCCGCTGATCCCAACCAAACATCCTCTGTGCTTGTATTACCACAGATCAATGAGGATGCCCCTAAGAAGATCAGCAGATGATCATGTCGGAATATTTCCTTCATAAGAGGCTCTGGATGCTCCTTTAAACCTGTTATCTATTTAGTCAGCGAGAGAAAACTAACCTTGACTTTACTGCAGGTTATAGGTTTGAAAGAGCTGCTGCATTCATCTGCTGCACTGCAGCTTCACACACGCCTGCACTGCGAGGAATGAACACGCTCCAGAGTGAGCATGCATGTACGCTGAGGACCAGGGAACTCAGCCATGAATTCAGAGGACTGGAGATGAGGAGACCCACATGAACAGCATCCACTCCATTCATCATCTTATGGCCTGCCCATCGATGTTTGTACCCAACAACTGCAAGCTTTTTCAAACAGCATTTTTGTTTGCTCCTGACTCACCACAATTTAAATAAAGAAAACCCTTTAACTTTTAATCTTAATTTTCTTTATGTCCTCCGTCATCAGAAAAATGACTTGTTAAAAACACAAAAAACACAATTTCATTAGAGTGGGTCTTTAAATGTTTGCATAATATTAGAAACTTTTCACCATTGAAACCCTGAGGGTCACATTTGGAGCAAAACATCTAAAAACATCTACTTTTTAATCAAAACATGACTTAAAAGGGGATTAGTCGTTGATTTTTAAGTTGTGAATAAACAGAAAAAAAATAATCAGAAATTGATAAAAGATGCTTTAAATTAATGATTTTTTAAGCTCCGCCCTGATCATTCTATTTGCAGACCTGAGCCGGTGTCAGTCAGTGTTTGGTCTGGTTTTGTTTTGGTGTCCTTATGGAAAATGGTCAACAAAGACTTCCTGGACTCGAGTTCTGCAGTTTGTGTCCACTTCTTTTCAAACTTTTTTTTTTTTTTTACATTTCTAAGTTTGATGGAGATGAAAAATGCAGATTAACCCCTCCCAAACAAAACTTATCAGACCCTTCCTGTTCCTCTCACATCAGCACCATTTGATAACTTCAACCCCGTTTCACAAAATAGAAATAAATATTAACATGTGCACATCCCTCTGACGAAAACAGGTCGCTCAGTTAAATGAAAACAAAAAATAAAACCTGAACAAGTAGCAAAAAATAAAGATCCAAAGTGAAAACTTTTGGGATTGATGCTGCTGTGTTGCGATTCCGACGGTCGGTCAGATAATCCTCGGAAAGCTGGATGCATCTGCGTGTTCTAACAAAGCCTCCGCCTTTAAGGAGGTGCTCTCACTAGCTGACGATCAATTAATCAACTGCATTTAATTAGCAGCATCTGCCAGGAACAGATGGTGTTTTATGATGAACCTTTCCACTGACAGCATTTCTTCCTTTTCCACCTTCCTCTAAGCACAGTTCAGGATCAAACATGTTTTTGCAATAACGCGATGACGCCATCATTTTATGAAATACATTTACTCCTCCTCAGAACTGAAGAAAATGATTTTAACATACTTTATTTCACTCTTTACATTTACCAGGCACATTAAGTCATGATTTTCAAATGGTTACATTTAATGTAAAGTATGAGTAGAAGGAACTCTTCTGTTGCAAAATTCCAGCTGGAATATGTGAAATATGTGACATGATGTTGTTTTGGAAATATTATTGATTTTATTTAATCATATATTGTTTTACTTTTCATCACACAAAGGTCAACAAAAGTCTGGTCCACAGTGGTCTTTGTGATGGTTGTGGGCTGTTTGTTACTGGATAGAATAGAGCACAAAAGAAAAGCAGTCAACATATGTTTTTATTCACTTAGGTTGACCTCAAATACTAAGTCTGTAATAAACTAAATATTCTCTGGGAGTTTACAGACTGATACTGAACTGAAACTCCTAATAAATCTATATTCAAGTGCTATGCTAACTGCTAACACACTGTCAGTTTTTTTTTTACAATGTTGATTTATTTTATTGATGAGATGTTACAGGAGATTTAATCTAAAACATAAAAATAAAAAAATTGATGATCAGAACCATACTGACGTTATCATGAGTTAGACATGTTGGTATGCTAAAAGCTCCTTTAGCTTTAGCTTTATCCAAGAAACAAGAGTACCCCCCCACACACACAAACACACATGATGACAACAATAATGTATAAATATCAACAGCTGTCCATAAAGTGTACATTTTAGATTAGTGTAGAATTAGCAACAATAAAAGGTTTGACTGACATCGTTTGTCTCAGTTTTCAGAATCACTAAGTCTGTTGAACCATCAAATGATTTCTGCGTTTTGAAATAAGCTGGTGTTTTTATAAATGTTGCTTTGGCAAATTAAAAAGTAATTAAGGCAAACTTTTCAGGCCTGGTGTTGGATGATTAGCTTGCAGCCTAATGATGATTGATCAGCAGCTCGGGCTAAGCGTGTTTCCACACGCGTGTCAGCTCCTGTTTCTCCCAGCATTAGCAGAGAGCGGATTCTGCTTGAGAAGGTCTCCTCTCTGTGAAGCGCTCTTTAGCGGATCCTCGCCTCACTGACCGACTTCACAGCAGCAAACAGAGGAGAGCAGCAGAACCAGACCGTCTTGATTAAGCTGACGTTAGTCATCTTTGAAGCTTTGCCAGATGCCTGAGAAAGATTTTTCTGCCTCTCAGTGCTCGGAGAGCAGAGCATGATGACTTTTACGGTTATGAGGAGGAACCTAATGAGTCTCAGAGGGCTCTGAAGAGGGAAGACTGACTCCACACTTCTGTAACGGAGCTGCTGCACGATGAGGCGCCTCCTGCTTCAGGAAAAAAAAGATTCCTGCGTCTTCTCCTCTTTTCCTTCATTTCATCTACTTTTTAAGATTGGTTTGATATTTTTAGTTAGAAATTTTGGTAGTTTCTGTTTATCAGTGTTACAAGATTTGTTGCATTTGCACTTTGCTCTATTGCCCCCCCAACCTGAATGTTTTATTGATAGATATTTTTACAGGATGTACTTATGACTTATCATACATTTTACTATGACTTAGGTCTGTTTAATGACTATTGTCAGCATTCTAAATAAATACCACAAAAATGTTTCTGTCTCTGTCTCTGTGTGGGTTAATGCTAAATACATTAAAAGATCAGGTTCTCTTAAACCAAACTTATTCACAGCAAAGCTGGCATCTTTTTACAAACGCACATGATAGATTACTGAACATATCTTCAATGAAGAAATCAGTATATGTTAAAAATGATACAGCTATTGTCAAAAAGAAAAGTAAAACCCCTGTACCAATGGTAACACTAAAGCAGTGTTTTTCAACCAGGGGGCCGTGAGAGATGGTCGGGGGGGGCGTGGGAAATTACCCATTTTCAGCGATCTAAAAAACATTTACCATCGCTGGGGTACCAGCTCTGCTCGTCCAACCAGGCCCTGATTCAACACTGAATTATTTGGAACATGAAAGATCATGGCATATTTTTTCTTTGAGTTTATTTAATTCTATAAATGACTCTTTGATAAGAATGATGGTACTGCGGTCGGGATGCAAAATTAGCCGCTAGCTTTGTGTTTGGGAAAAGTCCCGCCCCTTCAACTGTCTCCGCCAATCATTTTTGAAGGCTAGACCATGTCTCATCCAACTGACCAATCAGTTGTTAACGTCCTCACTTCCATGTTCTGATTCAGCTCGTAAACGCTCTCAGGTGGACAAAATAAAGAAGCTGTCCGTTATCCACCTCAGTTTCGTACTACATCTCCCATGATGCATTTGGTCAAAGTGACAGCTGTCATGTTTTTTATTACTTTTACTAGTATTATCATTATTATCATTATTATCGTGAGGTTAAAATATAATTGCACCTGAACTTGAGGCAAAAACAACTACCGGGGCAAATTTTTAGGTAATTTAGTTTAAAAATTCTTATTGAAAACTATCACAACTTTTATCACAACAGTTAAGAAAAACAGCTGCAACTTCCAGCCTTTTCTGCCTAAATAATTACAAAAAACACTCAAGGGAGTGTACATCAGTACAGACTATGGAGTTTCTCCTGTCATACATTTTTATGATGCAGGTGTGCTGCGGGATTCTTGTCAAGGAGAAAGGGTACCTTGGCTCAAAAAGTTTGAGAAACATCCACTAAAGTATACCTTGATCAAAAGTTTAAGTACAGCTTAAATATATTTAGATGTGTACTATAATTCTAGATATAATTTAAGTATACTTAAGATAAACTTATGAACTTATAAAGTTTATCTTTAATAAGTACTTAAAAAGCAAACTAAAAGTATACCATCTTAAATCTAGTTTTAAAAGAGTACACTTGAGTATACTTATTATTGGTAAGGGGAATAAAAAAAAAATACTTTATATTTTAAATAAAATCTATTGGCTGTCTTCCAGTTCGCTAACAGAGTAAATAAGAGATGGTTATGTTATTCAGCCATTTGACAAATCCTGAATCATCTTTTTTTGTTATTTATGATCCCTTTTTCAGGTCCAGTTTGGTTTCTTCCTTTTAATTCTTTTTGAATCATTAAGGATTATTTTGAAGAAAACAAAGAGAAAAAAAAACGCCTCTCTTTGTTCAAAAGGAAAAGTTCTTTGGTTTGTGAATGATGGCATTCAAAGGCAATGTAAATGCAAATATTCCTTAATGACTTCAGGAACTAATTAAATAGTTATGTGATATGTATGTTCCATATTCTTCTTTTGCAGAACCTTCATTACGTGACTGTCAAAGGTTTAATTACAAAAGGAGATTAAAACGATCTGGTGATTATCAAATATTAACACGGCAGTCTGATCATTTCTCTCAAACTCCTTAATAATAGGTTAGCATGCATGAGATATTTTTACTCGCATATTATTTGTCTGCAGGAGAGAAAAGACTGAGGATGAAACTTTTCTGAGAAGTTATGAGATTTTTAATGAAGATCCCGGTGACAGCCCCCACACCGAGGACAGCGGCGTCTGCTCAGTGTCCCACGACCTCATCTAGAGTTACAGAAAGTGATCCGAGTGCACGGAGCAGAAAGTGAGACGCACACGCTGCTCTGCTGCATACACAGCCAGCTTTGTTCACGTTCACGTCTTCAACAGCTGCTCCAGAGTCGGCAGAGCGGCCCACCGGCACAGGCTGCGTCATCCTGGACGTTAACCCTCATGTCAAACGTATCACACCCAAACTGAAAGGTACTCAGAGTATTCTTTCAAGATCTTCATCAGATGCACCTGCAGAAAGGGGCGGGGCCTGATCAGCAGTTCCACAGGAAAGAGGAGAGGACTCATTTTTGAGACAAAAATCCAAATCAAACTGGATTCCACCTTTATAGACGCTTTTCATTCAGCCTAAAGATTACGCAGCAGCATCGACTTTCTTTTGAAGTATTAGACTGTAACGTGATCTTTAAGAGGACCGCACGATCTTTGAAAGAACCTACGGACAAAAAGTGTCTTTCTTCTGAGTCCCTGCAGCAAACACCACCAGACTGAGGAATGAACAGAGAGGTCAATACATGACGGAATAAAAGGTTTAAATCAGAGATAAATCTGTGAAACAAAACAAGAGAGTAAAAATGACTATATGAATTACAACAATGTTTATGGTTAGTGATTTATATTAAATCGGTAAACATAAAACCCTGTATTGATTCGTTAGAAGTAAATTATATGGGAATCCCTGAAATGTTGTTTGAGTCTTTTCTGCTTTTTCATCCAGCTGAGTCCGTTCAGACAAGAACATTTCTTTATATAAACTGGGGGAGCGCATAAAGTTGTTAAAGTCCCACTGCCCTCATCCTCTGTTGTATAGTCAAAGCGTTCCTCTCAGCGTTGGTCTTTTAATTTGGACCATGCCGTTTTTAGCCAAAATTTAAAAATCTGTGTCGTGTTCTATCAACCATTTCCAATTACACTATGTAAACTTGCATAATTGCACAAATTTTGGGCTTCTGCGTTTAAAAGGCTCACATTGCTACACACGTTTTACAACATTTCCAGGCTCTGCATCCAAAAAGTGTTCACTGAACTCGCATTGAATGTCAGAACTTTTTCATGGAGTCAAATCCGGATCAGCTTAAACTAAAAAATGAAAAACAAGACTGCATTTGAAAAAAAATGTTTGAAAGAATATTTGAAAAAATAAAATTGTGAAATTGAAAAAATATTGAAAGTTTGAAATAAAAAAAGAGAGCTCAAAGCCCCGCCCCCATTTAAATTAGAATCAGCTCAGCAGCAAAACTCGAAAACTTTGAATGGAAACTGAAGAGAGAGAACTGAAAGAAAAGAAAACAAAAGTAAAGAAAGAAAAGCCTCTTCCAACTGTAGGTGAAGGACATGCGACAATAATCATTAGAGAAAGAGAAGAAGAAGAAGCCCCTCCCTGCTTGTCCAGAGTGAACATCATGGGCTATGAATGCGTTCAAGAACTCCCGTTTAGCATATTCCTGAACCACGTCACATGAACACGGATTCAGTTCAGTCCGATTTCATGTCAAGTTCAGTTTGGTAAAACCTGCTGGTTTCTATACAACCAAACTAACAATCATTAGCCCACACTTGACCCTTTAATTGATCAGAAACAAACGTACTGAAGGAGTTTCCCGCAGGATTTTTTTGTTCCTGTTAAAGCCAAACTCAGCACTTTTTAATTTGCTTTTAATGATCAGGAAGTTCACGGCTGAGCTCTAAAGACCAAGCAGGAGTTGTGTATTCCATCCTTCTGAGGTTATTGTACCAGCGCTTCTCGTCTCTGAGCATCCTCACTAACAAGTTGGTTCATCACTTTTCCTCCTTCCCTCATCTGCTTGTGCTGCAGGATCAGCTCTGATAAACGATGGGGACTGGGGGAGCTTCCAGAGAGCGGCACAGTTTGGCAGCTGCTCCACCGAAGGAGGGACGAGATGGAGGGAGGACAGAGGGAGCGGGTGGAGTGCATCTGGGTCCGTGCTGAACAGGCAGCAGCCGGGCTGATGGATTACAGCGGCTCTCTCCTGGGTAAACGGACACCACCCCCTCCCCTCTTAACAATGTCTCAGCCTGTATCGTCATTGAAATGTCTCCAAAGATGGAGGTGAACATGAAGCCGGGCCGCTTAATCTGAGAAGCTGCTTTTCTACCACAAGAGTGGATTTGAGAAACTGCAAAAGATCTTTTTCTAAACAAGTCTCATATCATTTTCTACAGATGCCAATATGATCTGCGAGCCAGGAGCTGTGCTGAAAAACAAGACGACAGAGCCGCTCATCGATTCAGTCAAGACTAATTGCCGGGAAAACAGCCGTATTGTTTTCATACACATCTCCACGTTGGCCGTGCCGCGGCGAGCTCAGTGGCTCCGGTGCTCCAGCTTGACGTGTGGTTTTACAGGTTATGACACCGAAGATCTGAGGCGTTTTACAAGTCGCTGATGGCGGCACGAGCCGCCGGTGAGGGCTGCGCCTAAAAGGTCACACTGCCAAAGAGCACTCTGACTAAATAAATAATGAGGAAAGGGAATGTGGAGGAGCACGCCGCTGCAAATGAAGCCACAGACACTCCCACTGTCAAATGTGCTGTCACAGTGTTTGCTGCTCATGTTTCACAGGTACAAAGTGAGTCCTCAGTAAAGCCCTTGACATTTTCCAAAACCTCTAGATGAAGCTTTGAAGTCTCCGTCTGAGCTGCAGACCTTTCTTTGCTATAATTCCTTCCTTTTCGGAGGTGAAAATGTTTCCATAATACTATAAATTAAATGGTAAATGGAGTCTACCTATAAAGCACTTTACTCCCTTCTTTGAAGGCCCAAAGGTCCCTTTCACACATGCACACACATTCACACAATGATGGCGGCTCCACTGCAGAACACTGGCGCCAAGCTATAACCACCTGGAGCAACGTGTGTGTCTCACCCAAGGACACTCTCACACATGAGCATGAACAGAGGTTGACCGCTCTACGGTGCAGAAGCTGAATGCCCAGATTTATAAGTAGGACTTCTCAATAGAAGCTCCACCCCCTAACTTTGACTTGGGAAACTTGCTCTTGACATTTGAAATCCTGATGTAGTAACCTGAGCATCCACAGGGGGCGCTAAGAGCTGCAGAACATTTTTAGGATGTCCTGTGGTAATAAGAAAGGAAAACATCACAATTTCCTGATGCATCAAGAGGATGGAGAAGCTTTTTGTCCGTAAAAAATGATGGTCATTTTTCCATATATCTCAGGCAGCAGTGGATGCAGTTTGTTTCACAGATCTAAACAAGGTTGTGGAAGTTTTGTCTGGTCATGCTGCTTACTAAAATTCCTTAAAACAGTTCGTTTCAACAGAAGCAAAAACACAGAGGATCCAGGTGTAACATTTTTCCACACTATAGTGCACATTAATAAAGTTCTATACTCAAACTTATGTTATATATAAGGCGAATAGAACTATAGAGTGCCTTAAGAGGGATAAGACAGTCAGACTTCACCAAGTTCACAGTAAAAACCTGTTTGCAAGACGCTACACGTTAGCCGAGACAGAAGCCTTAGCATATTCACAGTACTTGCAACTCCTTACCAGTACCACGCTTACTCCCAAATTTATTAGAAACATGTAAAAAAAACTTCAGCATCAATAAGCAACCAACCCATATACCTTTATAAGGCTTACCGGATTATAAACTCCACTGTTATTTAAAATAAATAAATAAAGCTTTTAAGTGCACCTTAAAGCCCATTAGCTGTCACACATCTCAGTGTGTGACATTTGCTCTCAACATCAGATGCGTCCTCTGGGGGAGTGGTGAGCTGCAGACACAGTCGCACTCAGAAACTAGTTGGTGGTTTAAACCCCCCACCCCCACCCCTTTAGGTTTTAGGTTAAGTGTCAAACAGGAAGGTACTGGACTCCATTTTTAGAGTCTTTGGTGTTACTTAGCTTGGATTTGAACTCACAACCTTCAAGTCTCAGGGCAGACACTCTACCACAAGGCCACTGAGTGTGGAGAATATTCTAATTAATATTTCGAGGAAAAAAAAAACATAAATCAATTGATATACAGATATACAGTATGTGCTAATTCACTTTTGCCATGATTCTCAATGACAGGTGTCAGTGGTGTAATGGAAAGATGGAAAGAATACTTTGAAGAGTCACATGATGTTTTTAACAGCAACAAAAAAACTAAAAATTCAGACAAATCCTTGAATCATTTACTAATAAGTGAGCAGAAAATCCGTTGATTTGCAATAACCAGGTTTAAGTAATAAAACAAATTTCACAACACATTTTTGAGCCTTTCGATATAAACAGATGCAAACATAGACAGCATGGATGCAGAGATTCTCTTCCCCCACGATTCGGTTCATTTCTATAACAACGGTGGGAGAATTGTGGCAACCCTAGTTTAAATCCAAAGAAACAATTCAAGAAGCAAAAGCCAACCTTTAGTAGACCAAACTATCAAAAAAACACAACCCCATCAAGACATTTACATTTATAGCTAATATTTCAGGCTTGCTTGATTTGAAACTGCTGTAAAATTTTAGATAAAACAGTCATTTATGAGAATACCTGTGATATATATCTTTGAAAAATATCATTTAAATCCTGGAGCACTTTGACTGCAATAAACAAAGTAAAGCTGCTAATTTTAAAACACTTTTCATCCCAGACAGAAAACACAAATGACAATTAAACTCACTAATGGAAAGACTCGCACTTAAAACCCTCTGACAGAGTTTGTTAGGAACTTTTTACTTTCCTCTTAATCAAATCCTTTATTAGCTGTTGGAAATGTTGTTGTTCATTAAGTTTAATCCAATTAATGCACTCATGACTTCTTTAGCAGGAAAATGAAACATGGAGTGGTTCAACCAAGTCATAACCCATTATCACAGATCCACAAAGGGGCGGAGCTTCAAACAAACAGGCTTAGTAAGGAAACAACGCACAAGGACAAACCGCACAAGGGAAACAAATCTCCATTGTAATTCACTCCCACTGTTAGGTAAATTAAAGTCCATTATTCACTCTGCGTTGGGCCTGCTCTCTCAGGTCTGGGGGAAACAGTGGGTTCTCCTGGGGCAGCTGTCTTTGAAGCAGGCGGTGTGCTGAGGATTTTCAGGATCAGCCGTGTTCAAACGACGAAAGCAGGAAGAAGCATTGTCTTAGAGAACAGTTGGACATGTTCTCCAGCCTGCAGAGGAACCTGCTCTCCCTCCAGAGGTTATCAAACACCAGCATCCAGTTTACCATCTAACACAGACATGGGCAAACTCCGGCCCGCGGGTCAGATCCGGCCCGCCCCCACGTTTGGTCCGGCCCGCTGAACAATATCAGAAAGGCATGTTTTTTTTTCCCATCTGGCCGCACAGATCAAGACCCTCATAGAACGTGACTTCTCCTTCTGCAGTCGGTGCCTCTATCTCAACCCCCAAAATCTCTGTGAAATAGAACAGAATGTTGTGTTTTCTTTCTACATGAGGTTCAACTTAAGCGTCTCGCTGATTCTCAGAGCAATTATGCAGCTGCGTTTTTTCAAATAGCACACCCTGTTCTGTGTCCTGATTGGCTGAAGACCTTAACAAGCATCTCCCGCTGTGTCTCCGTGTGTGCAGATCTGCTGATCTGCGTAAATGTTTGATCGCGATCAGATCTTTAGTTCATTCTATTAAACTGGACTTATTTTTCTAAGACGGTTTGAACTTTGAGAGTTTAAACAAGAGAGAAAAGAGCAAAAATGTTCACGTCCTCGTCAGAGAAAGAGTGTAGTGAAAAGTTTATTGCCTCAAAACATCTTTAAGTCTCCTTCCCGGATTTTACCAATCAGGGGTTATTTTTAGAGCGTAACTGGGGGAAAACTGAAAAAAAAAACAGGATAAATAACTAATGCGTACTATGACGTTTTTCATACGTCAAAACTTCACGTATAAATAAGTCATCTCCACGCAAACATTCCTCGCGAAGAATTCATACCCCACAAGCGCTTTCTGCTCCCGTGTGCATGTGTATAATCTCTGTTCTGTCTAATAAAGTCCTGCGAGAGACTGTCCACTTGCCCGTGCGTGAACGCTCCCTGATGCAGGCCCGCAAGCAGAATGTCAGTGACCACGCACACGCCTCACATTTTGGTCATGTGCGCTCGCGCAGACTCTGGCTCTGCTCGCATAGCGAGAGAAAAAGGACTTTGACAATTGTGGGTGGAGACTATGGAAGCGTTTTTGACTCAAAAATAAAAATAAAAGTCAATACTGGAAATGCTATTTAATTTTTCAAAATGTACCTGCATCATTTGTCTCTTTTCAAAATTAAAAAGCAATTATCAAAACTGATTTTTTATTTTCTTCTTTAACTCTACTCATTCTGTAACTTAATGACAAAGAAAATTGCATTTGACATTTCATTTTCAAAAAGTTTTTCGGCAAATTTATACCAAAATTCAATTAGAAATTTAAAATTTGAAAATTAAAATGGATTAATAGAAATGCTTTTTCCTTTTCAAAATGCACCTGCAATATTTGTCTCTTAAATAAAATGAAAAAGCAATCCTCAGAATGCTTTTTCATTTTCTTATTCATCACTGCTCATTCTGTGACAGAATCAAAGTGACAAAACCAATTGACATTGCATTTTCGTGTTCACATTCTGCCGCGTAAGGGTGCATGACGGCACCCTTACCCGGCTCCGGTTCGCGTCCGGCGTTCTGCCACGCAAGGGCGCACGCCGATGACATCAGAGCTCCTCCTGCTCTGGTTTGGTTTGTGCTGTCTGGAAGTTACATGCCGTTCTCATTGATTTATATAGAGAAAAGGGGGAAAAGCTGAGATTTATCATTTGCAATGAACTTTTGTTTTTTAAAACATTAAAGACTGAGAAAAGCGGGATACACTGTGGATAGTTTGACAGTCTGTTACTGCCGCCGCGTTCTCTGGCTGCAGCTCGATGCAGCGACGTGTCCAGCGGAGCTCACGCCATGAATATGCCGGGAGACAGACAGCTATGCTGGGGCTGGATCACGCTTAAACCTCCAGAACTTTGGGATATGTTGCATATTTTCACGCGGCGAAAGAGGGACGGGCCACACACTCAAAGTTGAGATTTATCTTTTCATCTACAAATAACTGGCGTTGTTTAAACTACATTTAAAACATCCCCCGGTGCGCTTGCTGTTCGGAACGTCGGGGGTCCGCAGCTGTCGGGACGCGGCGCCGGACGCAAGCCGGTACCACCAGATGTGGTACCGGACGTGAACCGGAGCCGGGTTAGGGTGCCGTCGTGTGCCCTTGCGCGGCAGAATGTGAACACGCAAAAGCAATGTCAATTGGTTTTGTCACTTTGATTCTGTCACAGAATGAGCGGAGTTGAAGAATAAAATGAAAAAGCATTCTGAGGATTGCTTTTTTATTTTATTTAAGAGACAAATATTGTAGGTAAATTTAGAAAAAGAAAAAGCTTTTCTGTTAATCCATTTTACTTTTCAAATTTGATTTTTATTATTACATTTTGGTACAAATTTACCAAAGAACCTTTTGAAAATGACATGTCAAGTGCCATTTTCCTTATAATTTTAGTTCTGTCACAGAATGAGCAGAGTTGAAGAAGAAAATAAAAAATCAGTTTTGATAACTGCTTTTTTATTTTATTTAAGAGACAAATACTGCAGGTACATTTTGAAAATGAAATAGCATTTCCACTATTGACTTTTATTTTTATTTTTGAGTCAAAAACGCTTCCATAGTCTCCACCCACAATTGTCAAAGTCCTTTTTTTCTCGCGCGCAAAAAAGATGCTCTGCGAGCAGAGCCAGAGTCTGATGATAATGATTAAGTCAATGAATCGGATCGTTCAAAATGAACCAACAAGCACAAATGATTCATTTAAAGGAATCTTCACACCTCTACAGGTGAGGTCTGGTCCTGCCACCAGGCTATGAGCTGATTCCAGAATCAGAGGGAAAAGTTTGCTCTGGATCCTGACTTTACGCAGACAAAAGGCCCAAATCGAAGCTTTTTTAGGCCACTGAAGGTTGGCCAGTCCTCACTGCTGATAATTCTCTTGTGCATGTGAAAACAAAGTCTCCTGATGGAGCATCAGCATGACTTCATCAGCTATCACTCAGCTTTTTTTAGGCATCAACTGGAAAGCGTCCTTCTCCAGATGTATTCAGTGTGCCAGACTTTACAGCTCCAGCTATCAGCCGAACTGTTGTTCTCTACACGTGATGCTCAGCAGCAGAGAAGAGGGAGAAATGAGCGTATCTGACAAAGTATCAGGAAAAGCTTTTTAAAGACGAGAACAGAGCCTCCCTTCATTCCTGTTCTGACTGATTTCATCAGTCGTGAGTGCTTATCTGGGCTTCAGACTGCCGCTACTGGAGCGACAGTCTCGGCCTGTTGACTCTGTTCGCTGAGTCACTGGCTGTGCAGCGCCATTACCAGATCCCGGGACAGCGAGCCAGAGCCGGGACTTTATGAAACGGGATCTGCAGACAGAAGCCAGCTTGTGACGGAGCGACAGGAGGGGAAATGAGGAAAAGCAGGAGTAAGAAAGCACGTCTTTGTGAGGCTTCCCGTGAAGCTTAGGAGGTCGTCCAGCCGGAGGGCACGTTTGCTTGCTGGCTTAGGCTGCAAACACTCTAAAATGAATCATCTTAGGCCGAGCTTAACAAGGAGGTGGCTTCAGCGTCTTTATTAAAGATATTGAATTACTGAGCGATTTTCCGTCCGGCAGTGGATTTTCTTCTTTATCCGACCCCACAGGAAGCGATACGTGTGATCAAGTAGCAGGCAAACTGATAGAAAATAACGAGTCGGTGTGTTGCTGGACTGGCCTGTGGGCAGGGATTAAAGAAATGAAAAAGAGTTCATAGTTATTCATGCCGCTCTCCCAGTCTCATTATCGACCACACACCAGAGGGGATGACACTGGCGCTCCTGCACCTGCGTCCTCGCAGACGCTCCGACTTCGCCTCCACTCCCAACAGCATCCGTGTGGAGAAAATGAAAGCTGTAACTGAAGGAGGCAGGGGAGAAAGCTATAGCTGCAGCGCTCGCTGGAAATCTTCACTCAATTGACGGACAGCTTGATTGTTGAGTGCACACTGGACGTGGAGAGATGCCGGCTCTGATACGTGCATGAGTCCTTAATGAAGCTTGAAGCTGCACAAAGAAAACAGCAGATTGGTTTGCATACCGCACACCCGGCCTCATTTCTATCAGAGAAGGTGGAGATGTGGGGGCAAAGTTGTTAAAGACTGAAGCGACTCCCCCGCACCACCTTCCTCCATTGCGCAGCTTCAAAGCACGCGTGGACTGCAGCGGCGGTTATGCACCTCCATTCATCCTGCAGATTGGACTTTTTGTTCCACAGACATTTTTCAGAGGAACGGTCGCTCTGGAGGCAGCTGCTCCGTTCGCTCTAACCAAGAGGTTCAGGTATGGGAGGGGTCACATCTGCAGGAAAACGAAGTGATAAAAGCAGAAAAGCTTCATGTCCATCGCACAAGAATCAATCTGCCGATGAGATGCAGGGCAGAAAAGAACATTATACTGCTCTCCTCAGTTCTTCTATATTGATGCAGTTTAAAAAAAAAAAACTGAAAATTTAGCAGACCCTGCCACAGAATGACCTGTTCAAGGTATACCTCCCCTTCACCTGACTGTAACTGGGACAGGCTCCAGCAACCCTGTGACCAAAGAGGGCATATAGAAATGGATGGAAGGAAGAATTTGCCATGTCATTAATGTAAATGAGAATATGTTTTCAATTCATCCTCATGGTAAAATAAAGGTTTCTTTTTAACTTTTACATAATAAAATTTCCCTCAAGACTGTGCAGAGTTCCCTCTTTTATTTTTAGCGGTTAGTTCTAAAAGAATGTGTGATAGGTGAAATCAGAGAAGAAGGATTGCTTTCGGTCAGTAAAACTCCTAACTACACACTTTCTACACATTTCAGACAGACGGGAACATTTTCACTCTTTACTCTTTAGCGTAAAGTTCATTCCTTAATAGTAAAATAAGCACAATTTTATAAAAACAAGGATTTGATCATAATTGAGGATTTAATTATAATAAATGCATAACAAATTAATAAAAGATTTATTTATGCATGTCAATGTAGCAAAATGAACACATTCTGTTCAGGGAACACAGAGGAGATTGATTGACAAGTTCAACAGCCAATCAAGATGCAGAACACAGTTTGTGGTGAAAAAAGAGAGCGCATGCAAAACTGCCCCGAAAAGAAATCTGCGAGGCTGTGAAAGGTGAACCGAGATACATAGAGAACAGTGTACACCACGACGTCCATCCCTCTCTGGTCACCAGCAGTCTCTCATTATCCTTTGGCAACACTATTCATCCATTTCCCTAACCTGCTGTGTCACATTTGGGGTCACGAGGTTGCTGGAGCCTGTCCCAGTTCCTGGTGGGTGAAGGCGGGGTATACTGCAGTTGGTCGCAGAGCCTTTGGGGATTCAAGATCTATGCATTTTTGATTTTATATTATATTAAAAAGTTAATTTCTATCTCTAGTCCTGGCTTTTATCTATTCTCTTAAACATACTGGAAGCGTCATCATTTTGTCGTCCATACAATGACGTTACAGAAAATTCTGATTGCAGTCCTGTATCTCTGGAAAGCATCAAGTAGTGAGGAGCTGGATCGATTCCAGAGTTCCTCTGACTCATGTTCCAGAAATATTGTTGAAGCGGAAACAATAATACAGTTATTCACTGTGATACATGACAACAGCAGGACTGAGGAAAGCATGTAGCACAACTGTAACACATTATTGTAGTTACGGGAGTTGTTTGTATTTGGTTTTTTTGAATGTGATGATAATGTTCAACTTTGATTCTACAGAATCTCTTATATTCTGCCCGAGTTTCCTGCATGCTGAAATCCTGATCAAATCCAATCTTTCCAATCACATGGAGCCAAAAGTTTACATTTCAGATTTCTGTGTTAAACAATACAAACTGGATCCACCTCCCAGAAAGCAGCACTGCTGCGTCTTTTCTTCCGCTCCTACATTAACGAGAAGGTAATGCGATCATAACCATGTTCTCATGGACCCTCCTGTTGTGGGTCTGTGTCCCTCCACGAAGTTACCCCCGACTCTAGCAGATGCATTGTGGGAGCAGATTTCTACAGCTCCTCACCTCATCTACCACCATGTCCGACGTTGCCTGGATACGGGAGCTGCAGGCGCGCACGGCTCATTTCGACTCTGAGGTTATCTAGCTGACTTGGAGAAGAGTCAGAGGTTTTTTTCTCTTTTTAAATCCTGAGCTAGTTTCTCTAATGGATTTTCCTTTAAGGATTTGCATTTTCCAAACATGTTCAAAAGGAGCGACCACTTTTTTTTGAGGGTGTGAAGTGCTGAGCTGCTGCAGGAGCTTCAGAAAAAGGTGAGTGATCCAGCATGTGGGCCAAGCCTGCAGAAAGTGCAGGCTGACAAAGACCTCCGTCTCCCAGCGGCTGCAGCCGCAGCCAGCCTGTCAGGAAGATGAAAACATGCCCAGCCTCATTTAGTTCAGTGGGGATCCTGTGGAGAAAAGGGGGGCAGGTAAAGCTAATGGACTACTCCAGGACACAGCGGTCTGTCGACTCAGCATCGCCGCCGGCTGCCTCTCCAGCGCGCGCTGTTTTCATGGCAATGTCTGGGAGGCCACAGAGGCATGCGGGGGCCGAGGAGCCATCACCCCAGCTCCCAGGTTGAGGAGGATTTACAGTAAACAAATCAATTTTCACGGATATTCTCTGTTTTTTACAACAAACGGCTGAAATTAATCATAAGAGCTGCTCTGCTCTCGAACAAGTCCTTCACTGAGGGATGAAAATAGACACTACGCACGAACAAAGGCAACATTCCCTGAATTACACATCTTTCTTAATTAAAAAAAATGCAAACAAAAGTGGTTTATGGAGTAGAATGCTGATGTAAGAATTCTGGTCTTACTTGCACATGCTCATGTGAAATGCATCATCACAGCCTGAACCTTCACCAGCTGTCAGTCCATGAGGGGAGACAGGTCCTGACTGACAGAGGAAAATGAGGCGTCACGTCAAACGTGTTCAGCGCGGTTTCCTGCATGTTGTCCCTGCGAGCAGCCGCAGCGCAGAAACCAGAGCCGGGAGGGAGAGGCAGCTGCAGAGCGCTGGGCTAACAGCCTGACCTGAGCGCCGCGGTGCTGCCCGGCGGTAACGATCTGCTGAAATGTACCAGCAGATAAGCTGTGGGAGGAGCCAACCAGACCGTGAAAAGACACTTTTAGATGCTTGGTCCGTGAAAGAAAAAGGATGTGCAGCTCTTTGTCATCTAAAAGAGAGAATCTGTTCTCACACCGTGACAGAGGCATCGCCATCCACGGCTTATCATTAACACAGTGCCTCAGAAGCATGTTGGACCTTTTGGAGTTCAGCCCGAATCTGCTGGGAGACATCAGCAGCTGAAAGCGTGAAGGATGAGGACATGCAGACACCTTCACCTGCTGCTAAAAATGCATTCTTTGGACCCCACACACAGACAATCCAACACGAGAATAGAAGAGCACGGTCAGTTTCATAGAACCGAGTCTTTTTATTCTGTAAAAACAATCAGACTGAAGCAGTTTTCAGGGATTGTTGGGATTTTCTGGAAGCAGCGTTTGTTGAAGTTTTGTTTTGGGCCAATTGCATGTTTGCTTCATTGTCTCCATTCAAAGCCGTGTCACCAGACGCCTCCTCTGGCATTTTATGAATGAACCTTCTCCTGAACCCCTGCTCTGAATTTAGAGAGCTCTGGATCCGAGTTCCTACAGACCTCTAGACGACCGGCGTGTACGCTAGAACTTCTGAAGAGCACCAGCAGAACAACACAGCTCTGCTCTGTGCAGACCACCCACGCAGATGAAACTATCACAGTCCAACATCCCAATGTCCCCCCCACCTCTCAGACGAATTCTAAAACTCTGATTTCAATCCTATTTCTCTCTGAAAGCCAGCGAGCGAATCAGAGAACAAAAATCTGCTTTCACACCATTGGACTTGTTGGTGAAAAACAGTTAACACCTCAAGATGAGAGTGAGGCCTTCAAGAGAATTAAAGCTGCTGGCAAAGTGAATCCTGCAGAGCTTCTGAAGATAAAAGAGCACGTCCTCCAGGAGACAAGAGGACATCTCCACATGAAAAACGCTTCATTGCATCAGTCACCTAAATGAAGATCAAGACAAGAGCTCCAGCTTTGGCTTTACATCTCAACTGATTAAGTCTTTGATGAAATCACTGTTCAAAATGCCCTGTTCCAACTTCAACAGACAACTGGAACCACCAGAGTATTTTCTTCTTAGGAGCAGAAAGCAATTCTAAAAAACTTGGAATAACTTATAAAACTGAAAGATCAAAAAGTCTTAATTTGGACATGTTTGCTGATCCGTCTGGATTGATCTTCCTAGAGGAAGTTGGTTTGTTAAAATGCATTATTGCTGGCCGTATTTTGGAACAAAGACCTTCTGGATGCCAACGTCCTCAGAAGCAGAGCACCCACAAGGGAAGGGTTGAATTCACACAGTGTGGTCTACGACTTTCATGGTTACTCTGGCTCCGGTGCGTTGAAGGACACCAAAACTGCACAACACTAAGTCTGAAAAACAGCTTGAAGATGTCCTATAGAGCAGCATTCCCAAACCTTTTGTAGCACCAGACTGCAAAATAAACCTACCATGTCTCAATCCAAATGATGCGTTCTTCTTATATCAATATTATTCATTTATTTCATTTTGAAATGCATTGGTCAATTAAATCAACTTGCCTCAGACAGATTGATCTGGTTGTATCTTAAGTTTCTGAGAATTATTCAAGAACATAAGTTCATATGGTGTTCTTCTTAAGCCTAAACAGGGGTTAACCTGTTAGATGTATACCATCGTTGTGTGTGTATCGTGATCGTAAGCAGAAAAATCATTGCACACACTTGTGACGTACGGGTGATGCTGTGGTACGATATCCTTACTCCACAGTGTAGTCACTAGTAAGTTGGCCCCTTACTAATTGCCCACGGATGCTGCATTGACGGTGTGTGAATGTGAAATGTTAGTCCCCTTATGTCCACACTCAATTGTCTGACTTCCAAAATTGTAACAGTCAGGGTGAACTCAAGGAGCCCACACTTCTCCGAAGAACAGCACAAACAAGCTTCTTCCACAGTCTACAGGACTTGAGTGGTTGAAAATCTCAATGACACGCCTGTGTCTCACCTAGGACCCCTTTGATTATCCTTATGTACTGTTTAAGTGTTCACTACGACCTGCGACTCACAGCATGATAAAAGAAAAAAAATGTGCATAAACAATTTCACTCAGCGATCACCAAGCGATCTTCAGATGTTGTGCAGGCCACCCACGTGCCCCATACCAACACGTTCTCATCCTCTACTTGACCTTTAGTTAAGGACCCTGCGCACCACTTTTTGACATTCTGGGTGTCCCCAATTCGTCGTTTTGTGACCAGCTGACTGTTTTGTAAAATCAAGCAACCCTCAGGAAGCAGTACTGGATGTGGTACCGGACACGGACTGGTCCTCGGGACCCTTCCAGTACCAGTACCCAAACCGGACACAAACCAGTACAGAGTTAGAGTTATGGTACCGGCACTGGGTTAGGGTACCAGTGCGCACCGTGTCCCGGTACTAGACCAGTTCCGATTTGTAGCCCAGAGGTTGTGGACCCGTGATTTAATGTGAACAACCAGCACATCAAAACAAGATGAGTTGGGGACACTCAAAACCTCAAAAAGTGCCGTGGAGGGTCCAAAACCAAATGTCAACATGTGACGAGTTGGGAGTGAGAATGTGTTCCCCATATCGCTTTCACTATTTTTTACTTGAAGATGGCCACATTCACCCACAAGGCCTGTTGTGACTAAGGCTTTATTTATCGATGGTAAAAAACAAAAATGACTTCTTCTCTTCTCCTGGTGGGTCCTTTGGTTTCCAGACAGAATCCACTTTGCGCACCATCTGAACTATTGCAGTGAAGCTGTGTGTCAAGTCAGACTCAGCCTGAAATGTTTTATTTTAAAAATGTAAGACTGATGCTGAGTTTGACTGTGTCCATAAAGTCTAACAAATTGACATAGTTGGGAATTTTTTCTTGTATTCTTAAATCTCAAATCCCTGAATTTAAAAAGCTGTGACACTAAGAAGTTCCAGTTCATATAAACGGCAGATCACATCCACATTTTGATGGGAGGTCTTTGTGCTTACATGTTCATTCATTGCGTCTGTACTCAGCCTCAATCATTTTCTCTGCTAAAGATGCATGCGCTCTGTTTTTGTTCTGAGTCCAGAGAGCTGAACGACACTCTAATTAGACCTCTAAAGTGAGTGCAGTCTGCTGCCTTTGTCCTCTCAAACGTGCTACATTTCTCTCTTCATGAAGTTTCTCTCCATGCTGCTCTCAGCCCTCATGCTTTGTCCCAGCAGACCTCCTCCAGTGCGCGGCACAACCGGCCATTTCATTAATTACGTCTCAATCGGAGCTCCCAGCCATTTGACTAGAAAGAGAGGTGATAAAGCCCACTGCTGAAGCTAAATCAGACAGCAGCGAGATGGCCCATGTGGGGCGGGTAGTGAAGTTAATGTACAATCAATTTTACTAGGATAGGATCAGCTTTTCCTTTCTCGACATGAAACAGAATTAGGACAAGCAAAAAACACGGACGAAGAGAGGAAATCAGTCACATCATATCAATAGAGGTTTCCAAAAGGCTGTGAAGGTCATGATCTGTGATGGACCAAGCAGTGAAACTCAAGTTGTGGCAAAGGCATCGTCCCACCCAGACGGGGCGGCAGACAAAGCTGAGACCCGTTACTGATGCCAGCAGAGACAAAAATGTTTTTTGCCTTTGTGCAAACTGAAGAAATATAACCATAAATTTGCAAGAGGCAGATCAATACAGCGGAGATGCTGCCAAGTCCAGAGAAACGGATCCAAAGCAAACCATTCGATAGCTATTAATCCTTCTATTAATCATCCATGGTGAGCCATCGGTCGGTGACCTATGAGAAACTCTTTAAGCAACAGATTCCTCCAGTAAATCTTGCAGTGAAGGTAGAACCAGAGAGTCGCAGGTTTCTTTGTGAATAATTGCAGCAATCATGGTTCCTCATCAGATGTGGTCCATTAGAGTGGTCACATTACGAAGAGGGCACACAGCAGCCCAAGGCTCCCACCAGCAGGACTCTGTAGAGTATATCATTATGAGGAGGGAAACTATTCAGTATTTCATCTGGTATTGCTTACATGACAGCTCATTGATCGCTGGAGTTGGATTTCCAACATTCTCTCCACGGGAGCAGAGGCGGCTCCTTCTTTTTCAGTCTGCACTTCTGGAATGTAATGAGGAAATTATAGTAATCTAAAACTATTCTTAGTTAGAAACAAAAGAACTGCTGCTCCTTCTCTGTTACCGACAAGGACAGGCCTGTAACTTAGCTTAACAGTAATGTTCCCATTATGCACAGCAGCATCTCTGGAGACGACCCTCAAATACGGGACCACTCAATCATGACCAGAGGAACCCATGTTGGAATGAAATGGGTCATACGGTACTTTAAATAAATATGATAATGAGGCAGACAGTCCCGATTGCCATGGGGGGGTTTGTGTGATATGCAGGGAATGGTAGGTGGACTGGAACTGAATAATGGAGCTACAGAGGATAAGTGGAGAGACTGGAAAGAAGAGTGACTCTAGCTGGGAGGTGTTATTACTGCATAAGAAAAGCCAGATTAGCAGCATCATGAAAGGAGCATTTTAGTGGAGAGCAGAAAAAAAGGTTTTAAGGAAAAGAAGAGAAGCACCTCACTGTCGGGATGGGTTTGCCGTCCTCCTTGTGGGTGTCACTTTGTTTCCTTCAGTTGAAGTTTTGACTTCCTGTTTTCTTCAGCCCTGCTTCCTTTCAGACACCTGCCTTTGTGTTCGCCCACTCCGAGGCTAGCAACTATTTGAGTCACAGACTGAGGCAGATTTAGAAACTAAAGTAGCAGGAGTCAGGACAGTTTACCCACTTACTACTAGCAGGCTTTAAACATAAGATAGTCAGTCCGCTTTAACCCTTTAACACCGGAGCTGTCGCTGACAACTGCAAAATAACACACACTCTTTGAACTACAGTAAACCTTTGATCCAATTAATGTAATAACAAAAAATTCTGACAAAGAGAAAAAGTTATGTCAGAATCAGCTGCATTAGATCCAATTTAAAGGGTCCCTACCAGGATTTTCTTCAGCCTTCCAGAGTAAACTATATCCATGTATATGATCACATTTTACCTTCGGAACACAAAAAAAAAAAAAAAATTATTTATGAAATATGAGTCATTTTTGTGAACCATTTAATACCCGGAAGTAAAACGACCAATCGGGTCATGCACAAAGGTGGATATAAAATACACATCTTAACCATCATTAGCTTCAAAATGACTAAAAACTAGATATAATCCCACTAACATTATCTGTGATAATGTTTGTGGGAATGCTGTAAACTGAATTTGGCCGCTGAAGATGCTAGTGACGATAGCTGAAGATGTTGGAATTGATAGCAGAAAACACTGAAGCTGATAGCTAAACCCGCTGAAGCTGATAGCAGAAAACACTGAAGCTGATACCTAAACCCGCTGAAGCTGATAGCTGAAAACACTGAAGCTGATAGTCAGCTAAAATAATAGGTAAATGCCGAATTAGCCTAAAATATAAAATAAAAAATCTATGTTAGCCGAAATAGCTAGCATGTAACTGAAATATTAGCTAACTTCCAAAACAGCATAAAAAATTTAAAAAAGCTTAAGTTAGCCAAAACAGCTAGCGTGTAGCTGAAACATTAGCTAAACTCCAAATTAGCCTAAAAACAGAAAGAATAATGAAAAAAAATGGTCCAAAAAGCTAGCAGAATGGCATTATATCTTTCAACTTTACTACACTCTGACTCCATATAATATAAAGTAAAGACTAATCAACTATTAAATTAGTCGTCGACTATTTTAACAGTCGATTAATCACCGATTAGTCGACTAATCGCGGCAGCACTCCGAACAACGGAAGTCAAAGAGAGCTGAGGCCTGTGAAAATAGAACTCAGATTTCTCCCTAAATGAATCCTCTAAAACAACAATTTTGAATTAATTGATAAAATTCAATTATCACTCAGCCCTTTTCACAACCTAAACCTGGTATTACTGACACAGAAACAGAACATGACTAAAACCAAAGAACATCACAAAAATCTGAGTGCAGAATCCTCAAATCTACCTTCATTCAGGCTCTAAAGAACTCACACACTCGGAATAAAATGTGTTTACAAGTTTTTTTGAGGACAGTTTTGGGTGAAGGGGGGCCTCCTCCACGTTAGCGCCCCCCCCCCAGTGGTGGTCACAGTGATCTGTCATGGTTGACAGATGTTTAACATGCAGCTCGTCAGCCGGGTGTGAGGCGGAGTTCACGGGGGGGGCGGTTAGATCCGGGTCCTGATGTTTGGCTTTTGTTTCACATCATGTATTGATCAGAGATGCGATCCTCGTCTGGAATGGGGGGCGAGGTTCATTAATAACTGTCTAAGAAAAGCAGCGAGCGGAGCTGCAGTGCTGCCTGCGGTTGCTTCCATGCAGCAGGCGTGACGGAAACATCAGCTTTCCTGTTCCTGCATGGACCTGCACGTGGACACCTCACATGAAAAGTGCTGCGAGGGCCCTGCGTTTGCTTTGTAAATCAATGCCCCCCCCACCATTGATTCTGAACGCTCCTGGAGCGTGCAGGTGTTTCATTTCTGCTGCAAGGTTATGGCTACGCCCCCCCTGGAATGGCAGTAAAACTTGGGATATCTCTGCCAGCTTTTGTGCCCTTCAAACGTCAGATCTGACTGTCACTGAAGTCATATCGGACTCGGAGAAAAGCTCCAATCTCTGGTCCTGAAATGCAATCCACTCCTCCCTGAATGAGCCGTCCTTATCAGCCGCTCCAGGATGAGCTGCTGTCAATACAACAACCACAGAGAGAAAACCCCTTCTTCCCCTCGCCCTCTCCTATCGGAGCTTCGCATCTCCACACAATACCAGCACCGGTCAGGCGGCAATTAAACCCCCCCACTCCCCGGACGGAGGGGTGAGCAGACACGAACCACAGATCTATAAACTGGATTTCTGAGCGTTCACCTCTCCCATCGAGCTGAGGAGGCGTCGCCTGTGTGGACTGCACGCTCGCTGTAATTACAATCATCTCTGCCAGAGATGCATTACATATGACAGCCAAGAATTGAGCTGTGATGCCTGTGATCCCGTCACTAATGAACGAGCTGACGGCTAAATAGCTGCAGACGCTCCCACTGGAGCTGCAGCTGATAAATATAACCGCTGCGGCAGAGACGCTGCAAATCATTCACTTCAGCAACAAGATATGTTTTATTTATCACCAATAAAACCACAAATTGACCAAAACCAAAAATAAATAACAGGACTGAGGATTATAGCGTTTATCTGCAGATGCCTAAACCTCGCTGCCACCGAGTTCCTGACGGGCCGTAAAAGCAGCCACAGCAACGGACACCGGCTTTACTGGGATTAGTTCATGTGGAGACGAGCCCACATGCACCAGATCTATAAATACTCCACAAACGCTGGGAATACTTCACAACACTTTCAGCTGGAGCTTCTGATTTAAAGGGGGTCCTCTGCAGGTGCCACGACTTCAGCGGCATATGCACACATGCGCACACACACACACCTTCTGCCTCGTCTCAAAGGAGCCAAGAAAACTGGTTCCAGTCCACAGAAAGACTTTCTCTGGGAAAGTATAGAAGAAATCAAGACTTTTAATTTTTTTAAAACCAAATTTTAGCTGAAGCAGAAACCTGCTGCTGATGCGCTCACACATGTTTACCGAAACACATTCAGCTCTGCAACTACCACTGTTTTAATCTGTAGATTATTTTTGATCGGTGTAAAATGTAGAGAATATATTTATTTCACATTCTTGTATGTATTCATACTTTTTTACTTTTTTTTTCATAAACATATCTTGGTTTTCTTTATTTATATTTTTGAATTTCCTTTTAGTGATTTCTATGTGACCGGGGGAGCGGTAGCATGTGCCCTCTCCCGCGCGGTGTGTTTTTGTGAAAGTCTTTGTCAGTAAATAAATGTTTTTATAGTGTCAAGCACTTTGTGGTACAAATATATGAGAATTCCTTTATAAATAAAGTTTGATGTGATATTAATCTGGATTATTTTTTAAGATTATATTTCAAAAATGTATTTTGCACCAACAATCAGCATCAGGAAGAATCTCCAAGGATTTCTAGCATGAAGACTAAATGGTCATTTATGCTTATTTTTTCATTTCACCATCTCAGCTTCTCTAACAGTGTGTTTGTCTGACGCCTCTTTAGTTTGATTGTTTTTTTAAATACTTTTTTGATCAAGTTTGGTTTAATTTCCTTTCAGTTTGTCCGAACTGAAATTTAATCACAGCCTAAATAAATGACAGACAGGATACACCCCCCACAAACACACCGAACTTAAGCACGCACAGAAACACACATATACTGGTATTTGTATTTCATGAAGACTAATTTTTAGCCATAACTTTAGGGGACTACCGTTTCTCAAGAGTACAGGGTTAAAAAAAAAAAAAAAAAAGAAAAACGCTTGAATACATTTAGTACTCAAACATACCTTGAAATTCTAACAAAAACACACACACACGCACACACATAAACATCCTGAACAAACGCACTTACAGAAACACACACACACTGGTTTTTGTGTTTTCTGGAGACTATTTTTTGAACCATCACTTTTGTAGAACACCATTTCTCAAGAGTCTAGAGGTGTAAAAAAAAAACACTGAAACACACTTGGAGCTCAAACACACCTTCAAATTCTAACAAAAACCCACACATATAACAAACATGAACACACACACACACACACAAAAATGGCATCGGGTCTCTCGTAGTTGATGGACATAAAACTGTGTTTCCCTCTCCTCTGATCCAGGTCTGTGTTGTTCCAGATTATCCACAAAGCTGACATTTCGTTGAACATTTTCATGACAAAAGTGTGTGTGTTTGGGGTGGGGGGGTCACATTTAGTCAAGCAATAAACAAATCTTAGGTGGGAAGCAGAGTGAAGGGTCAAGGATCCACAATGAGTGCTGTTAATTGATTCTCCATGGGAATCGAACCCTGGTCTACCGTGAGCCATCAAGCTCAAACTATTTTCAGTGTTAAGTGTTTGATGTTTTTAGAGCTCAGATTTATGTGTTTGTTTCTTTCATCAGCAGCTGGAGGAACCATTAAAGACGTCGTTTGGTTGCCTCTCTTTTTTTTGCAGCGTGAAGATGAAGCCTCCTCCTCCTTCTCCTCCTCCTCCTCCTCCTCCTCCGACGCCTCTATCTGCTGTGCTCCTCCACGGCAGGAATGAGGCTTCAGCCCGTCTCTCTGCAGGCCTCGCTCTGCTCCTGGACGGAGGACGTTTCCACACACTAATGATAAAGTTACAGCCATTTAACGAGCAGACACTCCAGGCTTTAACGAGACTCAACGACAAAATCCAACAGCAAACTTTAACAAGGGAAGCTAGCAAACGCCACAGCGGGAGTGGGGGGAATGTTGGAGAAACAGCAGAAAAATCTTTTTCTGATTTCATCACAGATTCAGATTCCTCCCTGAAAAAAAGATTTTCTAGATCATAAAATAAGAGAAAAAAAAAGGAAATCAGTCCATGAATCATTTAAACTCTTCTCTGAAAAATAAGAGTTTCAAAGTTCCATGAAGATGGAGAGGGATGCAGAACACTCCGGATGCAGGTAAATGAGTTCTAACTTCTTCAACAGAATAGGGGCAGTCCGGTCATTTGCTGAGTAAAAAACCCTGAAAATCTTTCAACAGCAAACATCGCAGCACCCGTATCCGCTCAGTAACGGCTCTGCCCAGTTTTTCTCATCCAAAAGGAGGAACAGGATGTTCAACCCCACACCACCAAACAGATCGGTGCAGCCGTGATGACAGTGATGGGGGCAGAAGATGTGATGCGTCCCTCTTTACTCCTTTATTCATCGCAGCACCCATGCATGAAGGGCGGGGCTGCAGCGCCGCTGGACCGGAGTGGGAAGACAGACGGCTCCTTCCTCTCAAACACTTGTTGAGTTGCAGCATCTGCTGCTGGCTGCGCTTTTCTCACCCGTGCAGAGGTCCCGCCACCAGCAGCCGCAGGACTCAAAGATGGGAAGGGCTGTAACAAAGCGCCACATTGAGAGGGAAGAAAGAATCTCCGGCTGCAAGCCCTTCAGACGTGTTTGGGCTCCAGTGCTGAGCGCTTCATATCTCATGCAGAGGATTAGACTCGCAGAAGTAATAAAGCTGACTGCATGCAAACCTAATTCTCCCAAGATCAGAGGGTGTGAGGGATGGAGGGCTGCTCAACTACATAAATCCTGCCGCCAACAGAAGACGAAAGAACTTTGGTTTTAACCTTGGATATTAATATCTCCGCGCTGTGACTTCTGAGGCCTGAACCTGCAACGCTACTCAGTGGGAGTGAACTTCCAGCATCTGTTTACAGCGGAACGGGCCCACGGCCCCTGGGCTTATCTCGGCGGAGCTGCGGCTCCTCAGCACCGGCGACGTGGAACGATAAACATAATTAAATTGAGTTGGATTACACAAAACGGATCGGATCAGTTGGGAAGGCGCAGAAGCTAATCCACTGCAAGCTTCTCTATAGAGGTGCCAACCTTACAAAACGACGTAAATAAAGATGGGGGGGGTGTCACTGGGAGACGCAGAACTGAATCCTTGAATGAAAAGACGTTCCAAAGTCAAATATTAGCTCTAATAAAGCGGTTTTAAAAAGAAAACACGTCTAATCCTCCGCTCATCTGCACAGGAAAACACGAGAGAACCTCTGTCATTACAAAGGAAGCTGCTGCTGGGGCGGCGGGAAGGTGATGGAGACAAAGGAGATTTCCCCGAGGAAGGTGCTCCAGCCTGTCCGCTCCAAACAGGCTTACACCGTTTAGTTTAACAATCTTAATCTGGTTTAATCCCACTCTGACTTGTCTTGGGCAGAATTGCGCATTATAACATCTAACAATGATTATTAAGTCTAGGTGTTGAAGGGAAGGTGATGTTTAAGGATGACGTTCATCCGTCCGTGTTTGGTCTGAAGGAACGTCAGCGATCGCAGTCAGAGTCGGCCCGGACACAATCTAAGAACCATGAAGATGAAGACGCCAGCTTTTAGCATTCTGCCTCCAACGCCAAGCCCTGCATTATTCAAGCTGCTTTCATTCAGCCGCTGTGGAAAGAGCACCAACGCAGGTGGAGGAAGACCGCAGCTTTCAGAGTGGAAACGCATGTTCAACATGAAACCTGACAGACGGGACATCAGAGGTCTGAAGATTCTCCTCAGACATGTTACCCAGCAGTAGCTTCCTCTGAGGAACTTTTAAGGTAGATCTAGACGATGTGCATCTGCTGAGGAGAATTCAGGTCATCCCTGTATGCCCTCCCCCCTCACCTGGACATTAACCAACCATCCGGACAAACCCTGGAGTAAGAGCTGATGGTTTGACAGCCACACCTGCTGATTCTCCTGCTCCAGCAGGAGTGAGAGCTCACCTGACGGAGGATCTCTGTTCTCTTTAGAATGAGTACAAACAAGCGTCCAGCAGGAGTGAAGCTGTGAGTGAATCTGTGATGAAGCTCCCAGCAGGCGCAGTGAAACCTGCAGAAAGGCATCCTGAAACCAGAGGTCTTTCTCCTCACTTCTTTACCAAATGAAGCCGAGTTCCTCCTTAAAGCCTCCTGGTGAGTAACACTACACTCACACGGGCATGTGTGTTCTGAAATGCAGTAAAGAGAGCTTTCTTAACGCACGTTTAGCATGTAGTGTTCACACAGGGCGAGCAGGGAGGGACTTCTACTGTTTGCTAGCACATGTCCACCACCTACAGTTGGAAGAGGAATTGTCAAAGTGATGTAAATCTGGCTCCAGGTTTTTTCTTCAGCTCTACTCCGATATATGAACGACTTGGTGTCATAGAATTCCAACCACATTTATTCATTTCTCCTCCAAGAACAACTGTCAAACAGTCTCTGTGAAATAAAAGCAACGCCATCCACACGTCACAACCAAATTTGAGTCCCTGATTGGTAAAGTTCAACCTGGTGTATCAACATGTGATCAGTGGCTGCGTGTACGTAGTGCCTGAAAACAGTGCTAGAAACTAGCCTAATGACAAATGAACACCAGAGTTCTGACCGTAGAAGCTCCAGACGTGAATTTACGGGGGTTCTAATTGGAAGTGGCCGCTTGAACGGCATTGCTGAGCGTGGTGTGAGCAAGCCCTCAGCCCTCAGCAGAGCTCTGAGCCGTAGACGGCGTCAGGCTCTCCCGCCGCCGTCTCCCACGTTTCAGAGATGCAAAGATCTCACCTGCTCAGGTTCTGCATCTTTGTCGGCTGTTTTTGTTTCAGATGTATTTGTCATGTTTGGCGGGGGGTGAACGTTAAGTTGCTCTGCTCAATGACCAAAAATCCCTCTGAGAACGCAGAGGGAGGGGCCGGGACAGGGAATTTAGGCAAAAAGACTTCATCTCAAGTCTGGTGGAGTGCAGGCTCGACCAAATGTCTATTGAGCGATTTCTCTTCTATCATTTTTATTTGTTAATTTTTATTGATGAACTTTTGTGCAAAAATGTCTTTTTCTAAAATTTCCCATACAAGTAAAGTCAGAGAACAGTAATAAATGACATTTTTGTGACTTTTTTTTCAGAGAATAACAAAAAAAATTATACTTTACTGTCGTATATCGTGATATCTATCGTTGCTGTGATATAAAGTAA
This sequence comes from Oryzias melastigma, assembly GCF_002922805.2. Lineage (NCBI taxonomy): Eukaryota > Metazoa > Chordata > Actinopteri > Beloniformes > Adrianichthyidae > Oryzias > Oryzias melastigma. The sequence goes on along the minus strand of NC_050522.1, from coordinate 2,752,089 downwards.
TCTATATCATAATATACAATATTTTCCATATCGCCCAGCACTAGTACAGGGGGGTAAAAATCCTGCCAATGTCAAAGTAAAACTCAGAAAAGGCAGCAGGCAGGAAAGTAACAGGTTATTAGCAGGTTTCTGGGAGCAGCAGCGTTTCTGCGGCTGACAGCTGAAGTCAGAACTTTACTTTGAAAAGCGTCATTTTCATTTGAAAGCCAGAGGAGGACAGCTACATCCTGGATAGCCCTGACACTTCTGCAATAAAGCCGGTCCCCCCCAACAGACTGCACAGTCCCCGGACACACAGCCAAGAGAAACCTGCAGAATGCTGCTGAACCAGTCCACCCAGCTGGGACGGCCGCCAGAGGAGGTGTCTGACCGGACGGGGGCGCTGCAGACAGCAGATGATGTCATGATCTGCAGCAGGATTAAAACCATCAGCTGGGTGAAGCTCTGCGTCTACCTGTAACCTCTTCTGACTAAGCGTTCACAGACACATCGTCTCAGCACAGCCTCATTCAAGCGCTAAAATGAACTGAATCTGCTCGATGAAACACAGGTCCGAAAAATTAGAAACTAAAAAATCATAACATTTCTGCTGATTTATGTGAAAGAGAAACTTGTACTTTCTGTATGTGTTCAGCTTCAGTTTAAGACCTGCAGCAGGTTTCCAGAAACTTTCCTCTGCAGAAAAGTTTTTCTAATATGCTCCTCAAATGTTCCATGCCGGATATTTAAAGTTCCCCTGTGATGAAAATCCTGTTTTTAGAGTTTCTAACATGTCTGTGTGTCATTTTTCTTCTGAAAGAGAACAAATATAATAAGAAATCATTTTCTTTTTGTATTTCTGAGTATTTCTCCTTTTAAATCAACCAAACTGTCTTGGACAGACTCTGTCTGAATGAATGATCTTCTTTCCATCAACAGCTCTGCTGCACATGCACTAAACCCTCATCTGTTCCTAGTGTCTAGTTCAGGTTCTGGAGAAGAGAAGATGGTATCTTCACATTGACTGCAGTCAAATGAGCCGCCGTTCACATTTCTGTGGTCAAATCAGCATCACTGGATTTTTGGTGTGAGTTTCATCCAATACTTACGGTAGCAGGACTGAGAACGCTGGAAAATCTCCACCAGACTCCACGGAGCTTCTTGATGTGACCACGGAAATGTGAACGGCGGCTCATTTGACCGCAGTTGGAAAGGATTGTAAATAAGTTTAACACATTTTTAAACATAGTAGGTTCGAAAAGTTAAATAGCCTAAAGCTAAGTTAGACACAGAGCTACCATAATCAGACGGGGAGGGGGGCGTGTGTGCGTGCCCATGAAGGAGCAGCTCCACTTAGCTCCAAAAGCCACACCCCCTCAGAGGAGATTGTGCAGGCTTCAGATCAACATGAAAAAATTATTTTTAAGACATTTAAGTTGTGGGATTTTGGTTACAAACTTCATAATCACAATTAAAACACTACTGAGAATGTTTTTTTTTATAAAAGAATTGTCATGGGGGACTTTAAACCTGTTTTGAATTTCAGCTAAAGAGAATCTGCAGATCAAAAACAGTCTGATTGTGTTTGAGTTTTAAATCTCGTTTAGGAAGATTTTTATTATTTAAATGGTTTAATCTCTTCATGGAAACTTGATACTATTGAGGTTTATTGTTTTTTATTACTTTTATTGATCTTTTATAAACCAAAGTTGTATTTATTGCCTCTTAAAAGTGTTTATGAATTGACTTTTCTTGTCGCTCCAGTGGAACGGAAACGCTGCAGTCGCTGCTTTTTCGGGTTTATCCCAGCAGAACTCCTAAAAGCTCTGAGAACATTTATGCCGTTCAGACTGCTGCGTGTGCCTGTCACTCTGTTCACTGAAGCCCAACATTGTTCAGAATGTCTGCTTCCATCGATTACACCCCAACAAAAGTCTTCAGGGGACATGAATCGGGAGGATGCAAATATGGAAGTGCTGCTTGCCAAGAGGATCAGCCTCTTTCAGGAAGTCCTTTCTCCACCATCAGCTGAGCGGCTGCAGCTTCTGCTGATAAAGCAGAGGCTAAATGATCTGCCGTCCCGGCCGCAGCTTCCCTGCAAAGCTTCCGATCTAACGAGGACGGCTGCCCAGCACGCTGCAGGGAGATCTTTGACAGTGTTTTCCCACAAATCCCACCTGGCAGCTCTCCTGGAGGTCCAGGGAGGGAGGCAGCGCTGCAGCCGGGGCTCTCTGAGCAGGCGGAGGCAGATCTCAGCTTCTGAGGGGAACGGTTCAGATGTTTTCTGGTTTCTGAGCTGGATCTAAGTAAAGACAGAAGCATGCTGCTTCTCCACACCTGAAAGCCCCCCCCAAATCCACTTCTAAACTTCTGGAAGCAGTTGTCATGGCGGTCGCTCCAGTTCTGCTCCGCTTCTCCTGCCAGACGTGCAATCAGGTCCAGGAGCCAACGGCGGCAGAAGAAAAGCTTCATTAAGCGGCGTGGCGTTCCATCTGCCATGTACCCGACTGATAACCAGATTTACAGTTTCTGGCGCCTTGTTCACGCCAAACTTCCCGCAGCGTGGAATCTGTTTACTTAAAACCTCACTCATGAATTCTGCCAACCTCTGCTGGAGGTGCAAAGATCAGGAGGTAACAGGAAGCAGGTGGAGAAGGAGAAGAACTGCTGCTCACACCTGAACGCCAGTCAAAATATCTGACAAGAAGTTTTCCAAAAGCAAAGCTGGTTTCAGTGTCTGCTTAAGATCCAGCGGCTCCACTTTGAGCTGCAGGATCACATGAAGCTCCAGAAGATCAGACCAGCTCATCCCCCTGTCCTGAAACTTCACATCATTATACAGAAAAATGACTTAACTCTCCCTCAGAGCTCACACATCTGAGTTTCTGAACTGTTTTAGGAGGTTCCCAGCCTGCCCCTCGAACACGTCCATCTTCATGTTTTAGTTTGGGGTCTGGAACGCTGCTGCAGTCCAGCATGGACGTGGTGCTGCTGAGCAGTCACACCACAGCTGGGGGGGTCAGGTGGAAACCAGAGAGGCTTCTGAGTGGAACAGGTGCATCTTTACTTCATTCTGTCTTCTAACTCCTGCTGTTGGGGGGAGTATCTGGTTCTGAGGAGGGGTTTAAAGCCCACTTAACCCCCAGTTTAACACACTGAGGAGACGGCCTGCATGAGGATCCAGCAGACTCCAGACTTCTGCTTTGTTGGGTTTGCCGCCCAAGGCATTTGGGCTGAGACCAGGCCCAGCAGGAGACACCCGTCCCGACCACGGGGCCGCTTAGCACCCTCACCACCAGCCCCTAGGATCCCTCTCCTGACTGCCAGCTCATTCGCGGCTCCTGCGTGGACGTCAGACTTCAGGTGTTTCCTGACTTCATCTCTCAGCAGGCTGCGTTCGTCTGAACTTTATTCTCTGTGAGGAAGAGCCTCCATCCTCCTTCGTCACGGGGGCTTGTGAGTTCTGAGGGGGGCGGCCCGGACTCACCTCGCTCCAGCAGCCGCAGACAGTGCTGGAAGGCCGGGTCCAGCGCGTCCTTCTCCGCCTGCAGCTCCGGTAGGATCTTGTCGGTCTCCATGTGTGTTCCTCCTCCACCTCCTCCTCCTCTGGCTCCTCCTCAGGTGCTCTAACAAAAGCTGGGAATGTGACTGACGAACCCGCGAGCTCCGCTGTCTCCGCGCTCGCGCTACAACAGCATCCCTCCGTCCTCGCGCGCACACAGAACGGGCGCTTTAAAAGCGCGCGGCAGCTTTCATCCCGTCTGACTACAGCTGCTCCGCCTCGCGCCGCATGCAGACCCCCCCGCCCACAGGCGAGCAGGGAGGTGGCGCGAGCGGCCATTGGTCCGCGGCGACACGGGGGCGGGGCTTCATCTTTTTGTGATAAGACGTCATAACAGAGAAAGTGAGGAAAGATGCTTTTATTTGATTCAAGTGTGAATAAAAGATGAAACATTTAAACACTTCTAGATATGAGACTTGGAGTCCCCCAAGGCTCAGTCCTGGGGGGTCCTGGATTCCAAAGGAATGTTGGGGACTGCAATGAAATCTGTCAGACAGAATTCAAAACCAACTTCAAAGAAAACAATGTTTTTAACATATTCTGGTGGCGTTTTTCTGATGATGAAGGTCCTTTATAAAGAAAATCAAGCCTAAAATTGAGTTTGTCTTTATTCAAATCATTGTAAATCAGGAGCAAACAGAAAGAAAGAATGAATGAATGAAATAGTTTATTTCAAGCAATCAGGTCATAATACATGAAAAAAAAATAACATCACATTGAATCACAAGTAGATTGCTTGAAAGGGAGTGGGAGGAAGCAAATTTGTACAGTCCCACCCCGGCTGGGGAAAAAAAAAAAAACAAATGAAGAAGAGCTTATTTGTAACATCATCATAGATCCGTGAACGTCTTTGTTTTCCTGTCAGCTGGAATCTGGATCTAAACTGTACACTATACTGTTAAGATGGAGGGGCTGTAAGCTAGCAGGAGAGAGTAAACAGATGGATAATGGGGAAGGGGGCAGAATCACTCCAAATTAACTGCGCCGCCCACAACTCAGAGGTGAATTTCTGATGAACTCCTGCTGCTCTGCAGAAACTATGTCCTAGAAAACAACATAGGATTTTGATTTTGTTTAAAAACAGCATCATCTTAATCGAAATGTCACTGAACTATTTTACAATAAATCAAAAGATGAATGAAATGGGACTTTAACAAGAACACTAAAAAATTATTTCTGCTTATAACTCTATTTCAAAACAAAAATGAACACCGCCAGAATGTTCTAGTCCCAGTCTCAGTCTGAGGACCGTCAGAGGAGAACAGGACTTTCTGCTGCCGGTTAGTTAAGCTGAGGAAAGTATGGTGCTCTGCGGTTCTGTCCTCTATAGTCTCATTTACTTCTCTTCTTCTCTGTTCTTTATCATTCATTTTATTCGATATCTTTCCTTCTGTTTGGTGCAGTATCATTCACGTGTTGTTCCTCTTTCCCACTCCTCTCTGGGAAGGGATTTCAGATTCCTGGTGGACCGTCTGTGCTCCTGTTCTTGGCCGTGGACCTCACCTCTGGCTCGTCGTGGCCGTGGACCTCGCCCTCACCTGTCCCCCAGTCCTATCTTGATGAACACTTTTTAAAACTACAGCTAATTCTTCTTTAACAGTCCTTTCTGTCCTGGGAGAGGATGTCTCCTTCATGTGGACATCATGAGGTTTCTTCTTTTTTCCTTGAAATCAGTTTTTTGTAGGAGTTTTTCCTTACCGAGAAGGAGGGTCTAAGGGCACGGATAACCAGTTGAGTTTAGTTTAGTTTATCACTGACTTTATGAAGTCCAATAAGACAATTGTTTGAGATATTGGGCTGTATAAATAAAATGGAATTGAATTGAATCAGAGGCGACACACAATTCACACTAATGAATTTTATAAGCACGTGTTAAAAAGAGTAAATTAAATTATACATTTAAGCTGAATTGAAGCATTTCAAAAGAAAATATGTTCATTCAAGAATAATGAAAAAGTGTTCTTGTGATGAAGCTGTTAATATGAGTCACACTGTAAAAAGGACATATTTGCAGAACAGACAGACTGAGGATCTTTTACAGTCACATGTTGGAGTGAAGGCAGGAAACGGTTTTATAATCGAGCTTTAAAAAACAACTGAATCTTGAATGAAGATTCTTTGATGAGCTGCTTGCTGCTTCATTTAATGCTTTTTGGTTATAGAAATGAAATAAATTGAAAATCAGAAGCTAAATAGAAGATTGTTTTCTGGGCCAAACCCAAAACTTTCATGAAGGCAGACGGATGGAAAGACGAGGTAAACGCACACAGCTGATCAGAGGAGCATCTGTGCAAACTGCATGATGAGGCAACAGTCTTCCAACTTAATAACATTTAGAAACCTGCAGGGCAACAATAGGTCATAATAGAGCTTAATATCATATCTAATGCAGTGCTTTAGTGGTGCAGATCAAATAAAGAGCAATATTACATTAAGATGGGAGACTGTCTCGCAGCAGACTGGCAGGCTGCTGGACTGATTTAATCAGCCTCAGAGGTCGAGGGCTGCTCTGCCACTGCATCTCTTTTTCCAGCTCTAAAGAGATCATTCATCAGTTTCAATTCTGCTTTTCAGATAAAAATTGACTGATCCTTGCTGTTTTTACAGCAGGGGGAGTGCTCAGCGCCGTTTGTAATCCAACCCGGACGACCCTTCTTCTGAAAAAGGGGGATCGATTGTAAAATGATTGATTTTTCAGGGGAAAAAAGGAGAAAAAGTGATCCTTTTTCCAGTCTGCCGCCTGTCTTTCCAAAAAATAATTAAAAAGTATGAATAGTGAAGACAGCTGGATGGAAAGCTGTGAAGTCACACGGTGACTCAGCAAACAGGTGATGTTGGCAGTGTATATTTTCACACATGATTTGTGGTTTGTGCAGACAGCCGTCATGAGACGAACATGCAAATAAACTGATGTGAGGAAAAGATGCATCACCGGGGTGTGGGGGGCGCATAACTGTCCGCCTCAGTCATTTAAACAATTGATTGGGTCCTGGGATCCTCAGGCTGCTTCAGCTTGTTAGGACAACCCTGTCAATAGCTCTCAGGAAATCCATTCACCTTCTTCCAGGTCAGCTGTGCTTCCTCCAGGGCGTGTTCAGGCATTCATTAAAGGAGGAGAAACCCGTCTCTGGAGGGTGGGGGTACAGTACACCCCAGTTATTATTACAGCTGATAATTCTTTACAGAAAAGAGGTTGATCCAGAAAACAGATCCCTGAACCTGCAGCTTCCACAGGACAGACGCAGAGCGTAGCCTGGAAGATCAAGATACGAGCTGGCTGATGGAAGTGAGGACGCCTCAGGTGGGCGGGTATCTGTGGGCCGATCAGCACCGCTTACATAATTGAGATTTTTTTTTCTTCCATTCTGTTTCAATAACTTAGAGGAAATGTGACCCACAGGCTCAACGCAGAAGCTCATCTTCCTGCTCCAGCGCTCATACCTGCAGCGGCCATTAATGTTGATTTGTTTACAGCTCCAGTGTAAACAGTAAACACTTCCACAGTGATCCAGCGCAGCTCAGACAGGCTCACAGTCCTAAAGAACGGAAACTGGTGGCATAGCACTTCCGGTCTGAATCACATCTGAGGCTCTGACTCACAGCAAACACATTATGAAGCAGCTTCCTGCTAATCTCACAGAGACCATTAAAACGCGGCTAAACGCACTAATCTGCTCCTCAGAAGAGAGACTTATTTATGGATATGGCCGCCATCTGTCACTGCCTCCTCCTCAACAGGACCAGGTCAGACCTGCAGGCTCCTTCCTGGACGCGCACAGACGGGCTGAGGCTGTCAGGCTGCAAATCATGACACTTTATGGGGCCACTTAGTGCGCAAGTGAAGCAGAGGGCAGCAGACGCAAACACCCGTGGTGGGTGTTGATGGTCGGGGCTGAGGGCTCTTTGACGGAGTGTTGCTCGGTTCACTGGAGCACTGTTGCCCCGTCCAGGCCGCTGAATATGACTCCACCCGGAGCACGCCCCTGGGTGCTGCGCGCGCCCACGCACGCACCTCTACTGCAGGACCAAGAACTTGGAGCAAATGCGGTTTGTCTTCTTGGCTCTCATTCTTTCAAACATGCTCCAGTTTCAGGAGGAAAAGTGTCATCCTGAGGTAAAAGCTCCGCGTGTACACGGCGAACAGCTCCGCGCGCGCACGGAGCTGAACGAGGGACAACACTGCCTCCCCCTGACCGCAGCCGGGACAAGCTGCGCCGCCGAGGGGCTGGACTTCCACAGAGCCCAAACACCACAAGAATCTTCATCAACACAGAGCTCAACCAGAAAGAGTAAAAAAATCACTGCAGATTTTTATTTTATTTATGTAAAACAACAAGAATGCATTTAATAATTTAAAAACATCGCTAAATTAGTGGAGAAATTTACCAAATGAAATGAGTATTTCTGTAATTTCAAAATGAGACAATATTATGTCATCCAGCTTTGTTTTCTACCACAAACAAACGTGCAAATATGTAACATTCATACATTTATCTTTAAGTCACTTGTTATACAAAAATGACACGTTTTGCAAAATAAGGCTAAAAAATTGCAGCAGGTTATTGTTAACGCACTGTAAAAAATGAATTTGGATCATGTAACAAAACTTCTGCATTTTTTTACATTTAATAATAATAGTTTTCATCAAATTACATTTTTGAGTTGCATAAACCAACTCAAACTAAAAATGTCATGAAGAATAATAACTTTACGTGTAACACATTGCAGAAATGTTGTCAATTGATCCAATATTTCACTTGTTTCAGCGTGTTGAAAGCAGTGAAAGCAGAGGCTCAGCTAGGATTTGTAAAGCTCAGTTTGAGCTACAGAGGGAAGAAAGTAACCCAGAGAACAATTCTACTTGAAATCTCAACAAAAATGACATTTAGAAACACAAACAGCAAGAATCACAAGATCAAAAACCACTGAAGTTTTAGAAAGTTCAGTTTAAAAGCAACTTATTTGGAACTGCAACATCCAAACATCTCTGCTCCCTCAGAAGAAAATACCCATACCTCTTACTGATGATCTCAGTTTGTCAAAGGTAAAGGTAAGAAAAGGGTTATTTTCTCTGATCGTGTTGCACTTTCCTTCCATTTTGTCTTTTGGAAAAATGATCTTGAAATCTGATTGCAAAATTAGGATTACACCTGATTGTGACAACAGCCAATCAGAGAGCTTGTTATGTTTATGGCTCAGGCCAAAAAGTATGAATTTAGCCCTTTAACACTGGAGCTCCAGAGTTCATGTTCTTTGATTTACTGTAACTTTAACCATCTCAACATCGAGCTGTTTTTCTCCTTATGAATCTGCTGGAATTATCATGTGAACGGTTGAAAATTTACAGTATGTTAAAGATTTTGTGTTTAAGCGTCACCGACGACGCCTCGGGTGTTACAGGGTTAAATCTGAAGAAGATTTAAAATGTTGCTTTGAAAAGAATAAATGTCTTAATAAATGAAATTTCTATTAGTTCAAACTAATAATTAGCTAGATTTATAGCATTAATGCTAGTGTGAATGCTGTGAGCTGAAAGTGGGCGCTGAAGATGGCAGAGCTGATAGCTGAAGATGCTGAAGCTGATAGCTAATAGTGCTCAAACTGATAGCAGAATCTAGAAAATATTAGTTTAATGTAAAATTAGCCAAAATAATGAGCATAATGCTAAAATACTAGCTAAACTCAAAACTAGTCTAAGGAACGTAAAAAAGTCTAATTTTGGCAAACAACTAGCAAAATGCTAAAGTATTAGATAAACTCCAAATTTGCCTAAAGAACTTCAAAGGGGCCATACCATGATTTTCTTCAGCCTAAACTATATCCATATATATGATCATACATCACATTGGGAACACCAAATGTAATAAGCAAATTATTTATGAAATATGAGTCATTTTTATGGCCAGTTTTAATATCCGGAAGGCAGTAAAACGACTCGATATCTAAGCCTCCGCCTTTCGCTCTTTGTTGGTCCCGCCCATTTCACAACATCATCCTTGAACCCGCCTCCCCAGCCTCTCCACCGTGATCAAAATGTGTAAATAAAACCATGTGACTAAAGGTCTCTTCAGTCAAGAGAAAGATTGAGGAGCTGCGGTCTGCAAAATCTGGTAAGGGTTTTTCAGTTTTTCAAACTTTTTCTCTTGCTGATGGATTTTGAGCTCATGATGGTTACTGGAGACGCTACAGGTATGCACACGTCGGTAGAATCAATGTGGATCCCGTTAAAAGTTGTTACATTGAGCATGAATTCATCCGACCACATTTGAACGAGTTTCCATGTCTCATCGTTGTGGTTTTTGTCGTTGTTGTTAAGTGAATTCTGTTGGAACTACAGTGGATCTTTAAGATGACGTCACACCAGCAGCTTGCACACGTGTCGGCTAACGAGACACAGAAAAGAGAGTTATACGTTTTTCAGTGTTAAAATAAATGTTCTAACAAGTAAACAGATGGATCAATTATTTCCTTTTGGCTAACATGACAATCTAATGCTCTACATTTGTCTGCGGCTCACCGATCACCTCATTTCTAACGTGTTTACATCACCTGACTGTCGGGTACGGTGGCTGTTTTGGTTCAGTTGTTCCACTCTCGGTTTGTTTCATAACCAGACTGAGGAATCTCAGAGTGAACAGAAGTTCAGTCCGATTGGAAATGATTCAGACTACATTGAAAGATGGGTCTGAGAGCGGTTACTGGTACAGGAAGGTAGTTATCTCCTGCAACAGCTCCACGGAGAATGTGGGTGTGTTTTCGTTGTAGTCTGGGGGCGGAGCTTGCTGCACAGACTCTTCCTGGAGGGGGCTGTTGGCATTGATCTTACATCAGCACGTTTCCACCCGCTCGTTTTCGTGGGTATGGGAGGGGCTGCTGCAGACAGTGCAGGTTTTTACAGGATTACTCTTAAATGCATGAATGGATCAAATTATCACTTTGAGGTTCTTTATTGTAAGGAATGAACAGTAAAATGCGTTTAAAACCTCAAAAAGTTTAATTTTCATGGTGGGGCCCCTTTAAAAAAGTCTAATTTGGACAAAACAGCTATCAAAATGCTAAAGTATCAGCTAAATTCCAAATTACCCTAAAAACCCAGAAATTGTGAACATTTAAAACTGTGAATGGTGTCTTTAAATGAAAGTAAATGAAGAAGTTCACAAGTTTCAAAGTGCACGTAGTTTTTTGAAGGATTTAATCAATTTCTCATTCATTTTCTAAGCTTATAAATCACAAAAGTACAAGCAGTAATGTTTTGAACGAGTTGAGTGTTTTGTTACCAAGATTGCTGAAATCTCTGAAAGTGTTTTTGCATGCTGAAAAACGTACGGGAAGGAGCAGGACAATCACTCTAGTGTGAATGCTGACTAAGCAATCACACAATGGTTTGAATCAAAATTTAAAAAAAAGCTTTTTTGTGTTTGCATAATATTAGAAATTATACATTTTGTTGAATATCTTTATTTGACTTCAGAAGCAATTAGGAAATAAATGGGACTAATTTTATTAGAAATATATTCAGATTTTAATTATTTTTCAGACAGAACACAATCCCTTTTTAAAAGATTAATTTATTGATCCCCAAAGGAAAGTTAGATCCAATGAAATTCTAATTAAAAAAAGAAACATAATCCAACATTTGTCCTGACAGTCGATTCAAACAGTTCCTCCTGTGTTCAGAGGTAACTCTACCACAGCTCCACACAATGCTACCTTCACACTAAAGGTATCTCATTGTGGTCTCTGGGCGCGCCGCGCTCTCCGTTAAGAAGCTCTTTGGCAGAATTATATTACCAGCACAGATCTATCAGGAGCATTGATCAGGTGTGCCGGCTGAAAGTGCACACTCCGGTCTCCTCGCCTGGAAGTGTTGTGCAAAAGAAACCAGATGAGAAACGGTCGGCAGCAAGCAGATAAACAGATCAATGGCCCCCAGGTTGGAGCATGCACACCCACGGACACACCCGTGAGAATACCCACAGCACCCACAGCTGGGATGCGCCTCTGCGGTGCGTCACACCCGGCCGCCTGCTGTGGCGGTCTGAAGCTTCAGACTTCTACTCACAGGTGTGATCTCCAGCTCCAAGCTCAGGTTCAACTGATGCAGCAGAATGATCTCCTGATCATTCTGCTGCATCAGTCACACAGAACAGCTACCCCCTCAGGGGCAGGAGGGCATTAGAGCAGCCTGCATGAAACTGCAACAGAGAAAAATGCTCCAGTTTGGAAATACTTGACAAATGTCCTGTTAGCCTTTGTTCTGCAACATCGACACAAAGTCTGTGTGAGAACGCTGCAGCACCACAGCAGCAGGCGCGGTTCATCCAGATCCAGCAGGGTCTTACGGCCCGGTCTGACCCGTGACTCTCAGAGACACGCTCAAGGTCAACAGCGGTAATTATTCTGAGGGAAGCGTGCTGGTCTTCAGTGGGTGATTTCATTTCCTGTCATTAGCCACAGTGATTAAGCAGCAGAGCAGAGATAGCGTGATAACATCAGCGCCGCAGCCTCAGGCAGCTCTTTAACTGTCGCTTCGTGCACGTGCATCCTCCCCCTCTGCGGATCAGGCAGGAACATTCACGGCAGGAACAACTGACACATTTATACATTTTTTTGTTTGGTTGTTTTATTTCTTCCATCATTGGTTCCTTGATCGTTTCCATAAGGTTTTCCTTAAGGTCACTCCTGATGGTGGATCTGACTCTGGTGTTCTTTGACCTTGGAACTGACCTTGTCTTTCGATGTCGCTCTGTGCTTTTGGTCTTTTCAGTTTGTCGTCAGTTTTCGTCTCGCAGACACGTCGACATAAATTGTCTTCAGTGATGTGAGCCTCATCCTCCTGAACCATCAGAGCAGCTGTGGTCACAGGAGCATCAGGCTATAGACGGATGTCCTCTCTGAACGGAAGACTGACCATCACCGGTTTGAAGAAACGTAAGGCTGACCTCATTGTTCTCATGGTCACATTAGTTTGACCTTTTACAGGAAAATTCTCTTGTTCTTTAATCATTCGTTGGTTTTCTTTAATGATTAATTTGAACAAAAACTTCGAATCCAAGTTTGACTTTCATCATTTTGTGGACTCGTCTTTCTTTATCGATGAGTGAAGTTTGTTTTATAGTTCTACTCCGATCAGCTTCTGCTATATTCTTAAAGTGTTCCCCGTGATCTCTTAATTATGATTATGCTGTTTTTATTACTTCAGTAATGAAAAATAATGCCTATATTTTCCTTAATCAACACATTTTTATTCCCGAGTTGTCACATATTGATGCATGGTTAAGACCTCCGCGTCAAAAATTGATGTTTTGGGTTTTGTTCTCACACTTCTAATGAATGGAAAACACAGTTAACGTTGGTTTATTTATTGCAAGGAGCTCTACAAAAAATGAAACCCTTCAAAGATTTTCTCGTTACTGGGACTTTTAACTTTTTGAAACTTAGCACCAAAATGAGGAACTGTTTGCAGCTTCTTTCGGTTTCGGTAGAACCGCGTAAATCCCAGTGGTGGCTACTTGGAACCAAATTTCGTTGCCCAACCCTGCCCCTGATTCACAAAGATTTGAATAAACACATGCCTCAATTTTAATTTCCTTCATCAGAAAAAGAAACTCAAAAAAAAAGAAACATTTTCTTCTGAGTGGATTGCAAAAGAGTCATTTCAAAAACCATCTGAATGCAGACCTGAGGAGCTCCTTCAGTCACGCAGAAACATGAAAAACAACACGGTGAAGGCTTCACATGAATTTAATCAACAACTCTCCTTTGAGGAGCTCTCTCTAAACTCCCCCTCTGAGTGAGACAACACGAGCAGAAAAGAGTTCATTGGTGATCATAGGACTCAGAAAAACGCTTCAGTTTAATGGAAATTTCATGGATTTTCATGCTTGTGTCATGGAGTCTGTTGTTAAGCAGTTTTACAGTTGATAAACTCTCAGGAGGTGGAGCCACAGAAAACATTAAAAGAGCGCAATGACACACTCAGGAGCAGAAAATGTCTGATAAAAAAAGCTGAGTCAGGATCATCAGGCAGGAAAGAGGACATTTTTGAACATTCAAAATGTTGCTGTTTTAAAGGAAGGATTAAGATTTCTTCATCCTCTGTTTTTCTGTGTCCAGACGCCCCACAACCTTCTTCGTAAGGTCTTAGTCACATACGACCGTACCAACATCCAGGTCCATGGGGGGCCGTAGAGAGGAGCACAGGTGTGTCTCACAGCTCTCCTGAGGTTCACGCACCTGTGACACATGGTAATGCTGTTGTACGGTGTCCTTTAACAACACTAGCCATTGGTGAGGTGTGAGCACTGGCTCCTTAATGATAACATGCAAATTCTGCACACACAAGGTGTGCACGTGATACAGAGGAGCCACACAAACTACCCTGATTGTATAATTTCCTCATTTCTAACAGTCAGGATGCAAATAAATAGAACAAACTTATCAGCTGAACAGGTTGAAAAATGAGAACTCGACATAACGTTTCTGCATCTCCCCTTCTTTATCCATCCTTACATGACCAGTGTAAGTGTTCGCTACGACCTGTCGCTCAAAGAGTGTCCGTAGGGAAAAAAACTGGATGGTCTACAATCTTGAAATTGTAGACCATCCGTTCCACGGACAGGTTTCCCCAGTCTTCCCCCACAGACATAGAATCGCTGCCTGGTAGGGAGACAAAAGAGTTGGGAGCCGATTCTTTACTTGCACCATTTGTGCGTCAGAGACGTTGAGTTTCAATGTTAAGTCAAGGGTTCAGATGGCATCTGAGGTCCTGTGCGCATCGGTCTGGCAGCAGCGGGATTAGAGTGTATTTGAACATTGGCAAGGTCGCCGCATGGCCTCAACCAATCAAGGTCTCAGCTATGGGCAGGTGATGCGTTCAGTGACCTGACCAGTGGCTGGAGTACATGGAGGATCAGTCCAATGTTCTCATCCTGAACTTCCATCCATTTTCTTAACCTAAGTATCCTTTTCAGGGATGCGGGGTTGCCGGTCGTTTAATTCTTTAAAACTATAAATGAAAAACTTAAATGATGAAAAATAAACAAAACAAAAGAACATGCATGCCAATATTTAATTAACATATTTGTAAAAGTAGCAAAGACTAGTCAGCGAAGCTAAACAACCCCAGCTCTCCCCCCTACTCCTCCATCCAGGCAGCGGGTGAGCGGATGCAACCCAAACCTTTCATCCAGCTGTCACTAATAAACAGATTAAAAAGATGAAAAATACAAAACTACAAAGTGAATGAGGAAAAAGAGCAAAGAAATTACATTCAGGCTCCTACCCCCTGAAGTGAACCTTCCCTTAGCCTCTGATGAGCAGGCATGCGAGGACAGCCTCCATCTCACCTCTGAAGAATGAACCCCTAAGTCCCAGACCCCCCAGGCAGCTGCGGGAGTTCAGGCTCCAGGGAGGTCTCCTCACCAGGCTGGACGAGTCTTTCCTCTAAGGCACTCTTCACTGAGGTGTTCACCAGGTACTGAGGCTGCCAGCTCGTCTTCAGCTGCCCCTCCAACATGCACTGACCGGGGGGGGGGGGGGCTTTTTCATGAGCTTTAAAGTTTAAATGCAACAAAATGTGCCAAACAAACTTTTCCAGAGCTCCAGAAGGACAGGAGCGTAGAGCCAAAATGAAAATAAAAAATGTGAATTACAATATTTGTGTCAGGTTTCATAAAATATCTTAGTGGCTCCAGGTTTCAGCCTGTGACCAAGAGGACAGGAAGGTCGCATGTTCGATCTCCCCTCCTGTCTATATGCGTCACTGCGACATCTGTCTGCAGAACAGAGTCGGTTACTGCAGTGGCCGTCCTGCCATGGATTCATTTCAGGAGAAGGAAAATCGTTACCCCGGAATTCACCGTTCAGCATTAAGAAAGAGGGCCTGGTCTCTCTCAAGTGGCTCCAGTTACAGAGCAGAAACATCAGCAGTCTTCTTCTCACAGCATCAAACTAGAGTAGAGCTTGGATAATTACTGAAAAGAACTGTTTCTCGTTATGTATATTGGCCATATAGCTGGAAGGATTTATTGAAATAGAATTAACGGAGAAACTAGAGCAACAAAAGTCGTCCAGGGTGGGAAAGATATGGGGAAAATATTATCAGCTTAATCCATCCATCCATCCATCTTCTTGACCGCTATGTCCCTGTCGGGGTCGCGGGGGTGCTGGAGCCTAACCCGTCTAC
>NC_050522.1:2732039-2736291 GCF_002922805.2 Oryzias melastigma | reverse complement strand
ACCCGGCTGCTGATGGGCGAAGGCGGGGTACACCCTGGACAGGTCACCAGTCTGACACAGGGCCTCAATCACACACACATTCTCTCTCACATTCACACCTATGGACAATTTAGAGTCACCAATGAACCTATGAAGCATGTTTTTGGACGGTGGGAGGAAGCCGGAGTCCCCGGTGAAAACCCACGCATGCACGGGGAGAACATGCAAACTCCACACAGAAAGGTCCCAGCCGGGATTTGAACCGGGGCCTTCTCGCTGTGAGGCAAGAGCGCTAACCACTGCTCCACCATGCAGCCCTTATCAGCTTAATCATTATTAATAATAATAATTAATGGAGAATATAGGGTTGTGTCAGGATGGGCATCTGGCATAAAAACTCTACCAAACCACCTGTGAAAATCCGTGAAAGCTGATTCGCTATGGCGACCCCTAACAGGGATAGCATCACCTGTGATGATGCAAGTGTGAATGCTGTAAGATGAATGTGGTCGCTAAAGACACCAAAACAGTTAGCTGAATATGCTGAAGCTTAAAACTTGCTAAAACATTCGCTAAATGCCAAATTAGCCTAAAAACACGAAACATGTCTAAATTAGCCAAGAACAGCCAGAACAATACTAAAGTGTTAGCTTAACTAAAAATTAAGCAAAAAAAAAGCAAATTGTCTAAGTTAGTAAAAAAAAAACACACAGCTGGCCTAATGCTAAAATGTTAGCTTAACTCCAAATTATGCAAAAACTGTAAAAATGTCTAAATTAGCCCAAAACAGCCAGCATGTTGCTAAACTAAAAGCTAAATGCTAAATTACCGTGAAAGACCCAGCATAGTTGCTGAACATTTTAAACTTTGAATGGTATCTGTAGCTGAAAGTTTGCAGAAGTTCACAAGTTTCAAAACACGCAAAGTTTAAGAAGGATTTAAGCAGTTTCTTATTCTTTTCCCATGGGGAATATTTTGCTCATTATTTCTAAAACTATAAAGTTTATGAATACCAAAAGTACAAGCAGTAATGTCCTGAACAAGATGAACGTTTTGAGACCAAGATTACTGAAATTGCTGAAAGTGTGATTGAGTTTCTACATGATGACAGACATCCAGAAAGAATCACTATAGTGTAAATGCTGTAAAGCATTCACACAATTATGTAAAAGTAGTTTTACATGAGTTTAAGCCTTTAACAACGGAGCTCCAGTGTTTATGTTCCTTGATTTACTGTTACTTTTCAACACAATAATTCCAGTACATTGTGAAGGAGAAAAGCATATCAGCAGTTGAAAAGTTACAGTATGTTAAAGATTTTGTGTTTAAGCGTCAGCGGTGATGCCTCAGGTGTTAAAGGGTTAAAAGTGTCCTCCCCTTAATATGGAACATTACAGGTTTCAGTCTCTTTTTTAAGAGATCTGTTGAATTTCTGCTTGCAAAGAAAAACTTTCAGGGATAAAATCTGCCTTCAAAAGCAAAGCCACTGTGCTGCAGAGCTTTATAGCATCTTTACGGGACACAGATGTGTGGAACGCTCAGTATGAGAATGAGAGACCTGGTCAAAGGTTCCTGCTCTTACTGTCAAAGCAAACCCTCATGATCTCATGTTGACTGAAAACGGAGCTGCAGCAGGAAACATCTTTTTGATGAGGAGCAGCAGTGAGTGGCAGAGACAAAGCAGCACTTTGGAACCTCTTCTCAAAGAGGTAACACCAGAGCCCTGGGGTGGTGGCAGCTTGGTTGACCGTGTGGATGCATGTCAGAGATGGGAGTGAGAAACCAGACACCTCTTCCATGTGCAAGATGATCCCAGGATGAAAATCAGGCTAGAAAGGTGACAGATCATTGAAATGTGTAATTATAGGAAGGATCGAAGCATTCCGGTTCTATTTCACATTTAGAACGCAGCTTTCCATTGATCTTGTTACAACATAGTGCTGACGGTTGGGTGTGGTGATGGTCCAAAGTGAAGGGTGGAGGACTGGAAACACTTCATTGTTTCAGAATAAGACAATGACGCATTTAAAAGCAGAAGGAGATAACTGATTTTGTTCATAAACGACCTGTTCATCCATCTAATGAAGAGGAGTTTTCTGATGAAGGTGAGACACGTTTAGTTCTTGTAGGCTTGGAGAAAAGTGACAGAAAAACATTTTTGAACCAAAGTAAACACAGGATTGATGTCTGTTCATGAAACTGAAACCCAAACCTTTGATGACCCCTTTGCTCAACAGGCTGTACAGTGTTGTGCTGCTCTGTCACCGTTCCTCTGGCCAGATTACAACAAGGCTTTCAGCTTCACTGATAGTTATCACTTAAGCCGTGTTTCCACGGAGCAGTCTGGTACAATCTGGTTCAATCCGGTCTGAGCGTTTCCATTGCTACATGGACCCATTCAACACTCCCAGTCCGAACCTCGAGCATCGGATGATTGTCAGAACGTGATGGCGACATTAGAAAGCACCAGTATAGCACTAAGCTAGCGATTCAGGTTTCCTCTTTATGATGGTATTCTTCTTAGCCGCCACAATCTTCTTTCAAACAACATTAAATTCCATTTCTACACGATGTACAAAAAGTAAAGACAGAAGAAGAGCTGCTGGATGACCTCTGCTGGTGTTTCTTTTCTGGTCGTTGCACTACAATGACACGCTAGCGGTCTACACCACGCATGAGACGTGAAAACAAACCGATCAGCGGTAGCTAGGCTTATCTGAGTGGAAATGCTCACCAAAATTAACTGGACCATATCGTACTACTCCTTGCTGTTATCCAATTTGATTTAACTATTACAAATGGCAAATAAATTGATTCTGATTCCTTTTCATACTGGACTACTTAGTTGAAACGAAATTTTACAAGTTTACACATACAGTAAGTTTGCCTTAAAAGCAAACAATATAAACCCGAGCAGGATTCGTTACAGTCTTTATAATCCAGATTGTTCCATTGTCAGTGTTAGGCTGGGGTTGTGAGGGGCTGTAAACTAGCAGAAGAGAGCCTAAACAGATTGATGATGGGAAGAAGGGTGGGGTCACTCCACGCCAACAGCCTCACACACAACTCAGAGGGGAATTTTGAATGAACTCCTGCCGCTCTGCAGAAACTATGTCCTTCACACCAGTTCTACGTTTTGATCAAAAAAAGACCTCATCATAATTAAAAGACAGACTGGGAACAGTTTGAAATTCCGTCAGAAGTCCCACTCTGATCATCTTCTGATGGCCGGTACATGTGCAGGCCGTCTGAAGTTTGCTAAAGAAACATCTGGATGATCCAGAAGAGGATTGGGAGAGTGTCCTATGGTCAGTTGAAACCAGAACAGAACTTTATGGTAAGAACTCCACTGTTTGGAGGAGAAAGAATGCTGAGCTGTATCCAAAGAACGCCATATCTACTGTAAAGCATGGGGGTGGAAACATCATGGTTTGGAGCTGTTTCTCAGCAAACGGACCAGAACGACTGATCCGTGTTAAGGAAACAACGAATGGGGCTATGTATAGGGTTGTGCAGTGATTGGGTTTTATTCGGTTCCAGTGCCAAAGCAGTTCTTTGGTTTCGGTTCCTAATCGGTGCCAATTTTGATACTTCAGTAATAAAAACATTCTCTTAAAGGCGCAGAGAGACAGACTGACAGTCCTCATGAAAAGTACACAGTCTACTGTTCTGAATTAAAAAATAAAACTCTTTATGTTAAGCAATACTCCAAAGTTATTTAATAAATGTTTACAAAGCATGACCAGAAGTGATTTGGATGGGTATGGATCTCCAATTGGCGGAAGTCCCCGGTCCCTAACCCCGAAAATTTTCATTGTGGCTCCTTTATGGGAGCATCTTCTGTCATTATTATTATTAATTATTTATTATTTTATCTTTCTGTCGTCATCTCTCTTTATTTCTCTTCAAGCCGTACCTGAATGGTCAAATACGCGTTGCGCGCGCCCACGAACAGAATGGGATTGGGCAGAGCGCAATGTGTGTGTGTGGGGGGGGGGTGCTCTGAAGTGCACAGCAGTAGCAGTAAAACATGAGCCGAGTAAAGACAGAAAAAGAAAGCGCCAAGTGAAACAACAACGGTTGGAATGCTTTTGAAATGGATAAAGAGGAAAATTCCATAGAGGACAAGTAGATCTTCATCTGCTAATGCACTTTTTTTAAAGTTACTTTTTAGTTTATAACTTTTCATGGAGAATTTCATTTTTCTCCTAAGTGTGTTTAAATCATCTTTTCCTTTTGGGCTTTCCCTTCAGGGACTCCACAGCCAATGAGT
>NC_050522.1:2704343-2723851 GCF_002922805.2 Oryzias melastigma | reverse complement strand
TTTAAAGCTGGCTCCTGATTGGCCGGTTTAAAGCTGGCTCCTGATTGGCCGGTTTAAAGCTGGCTCCTGATTTGCCGGTTTAAAGCTGGCTCCTGATTGGCCGGTTTAAAGCTGGCTCAGCACAATTTTCATTGAAGAGTGTCTTTAAATGCACTTCAGTAAAAGTGACTAACAGATTACGTTGAAGACTTATTGGTCTTTTCCCTAAACACAGCAATCACAAGGTGATGTTTTCTGTTAGAATACACAAGTCAATGGCTGTAACAGTGACATCCACATTCACGAAAAAGGGAGCAGACACAGGAAAGGTGAGGCAGGTCCCTCCCACCTGGAATTCAGACTGGAAACATTCTTGCTGTGAGGCAGCACACAGCTCAGTCTGCAGATGGAAGCTCTCAGGGTCGATACAGAAATCTCTTTAACAGGATCAATGTGTGAAAAGTCTCGACTAATTTAATTCAAAGCTGGAAAACAGCTCCCATCAGCCATGCTCCTCGGAGGAGGTGGCTTAGGTTTCTTGAAGACTTAATCTAGAACTTCACAGATCATCGTCCTCAGCTGGATCTAAAGAGGTTTTGGGTTTTAAACTTGAAGATTTACAAGCAGACTGGAGCTATAAAGCACTGAAAATTTTCTTTCTTACAAGAACTAAGATAGAGCAGGTTTCCGTCCATGATTCTCTGAGTGGTTCCGTGCATCAGAGCTCCACCCAACGGTTCTGTTTAACCACTTCAGATTTCAGTCGTCTCCACAGCAGCAGAGAAGACAGAGGCAGAAAGCAGCTGCAGGCTGACAGCCTACAATGTTTCAGGAAGAGGGCCTGTTTTTGCTGCAGACATCACATTTGGAGAGAAGAACTTCAGAGTTTCTTGGTATGGGGTTCGCTTGCTCTCATTAATGGACCACTTGGTTGATGCTGTGATCTCACTTGCATCACACGTCTTTTGAGCAATGATTGTGATATGACCAAGTGACTCCTTTTGATGGAAAATAATCCAAGAGTTTCCTTCCTTCTGGAAAATTTTGTTTTTTTCTGCTTTGCTTCTGTAGGATGACCACCTGCAAAAATTCTCCACTCATATCCTCCACTAGAAATGAAAAGAGGGAAAAATCCAGGATTGTGTGTTTTGCTTGCTCTGTTACTGAGCTTCATCCCTGACTGAGCACCATAACTGTGGTGATCTTGAGGAACTTGCTGATGCAGAAGCTTTTTCTCCAAGGGCCATTGACTCCAGCAAACCCTCCTTATTTATAGAGCTGCAGCGTGGAAAAACTGCACTTGTCTTGTTTTTGAATGAAAGAGGTCAAGTGAGGAGCTTTGTGTTTAGAAGAAAGCTATTTTCAGCACATGGCGGCTAAATGAAACCAGGAAAAAATCCCTTTTAAACTGAAAGTATTTGAGCTTCTTTGCTTCATGTGAGGTTTTCTGCTCTCTTGTTTCAAAGACACATTCATAGATGTTTTCCTAGGGACATGTGAAGACAGAGAACACTAACATCAAGTGTGACAGAAAAAAAGAAGACAGAAATTGTCAAAAGAGAACTATTGAAAATTTTTCCTTTTGATTTGAAAGTTCAAACTAGAAGTGTTTCAAAAATTCTGGTTTACTGGAACAAATGACTCTTAAAAACAAAATGTCAAAGTCCTGTGACAAACAGGGAAGTAGGACTGACGGCTTTCGGACATCAGGTTTTATGGTTTTGGTGCCTTTTTAGATCAGTTTTCTGGGTTATTCAGAGGTTTTTCAGGTCATCTACACTTTTTATGTTTTGTGTTTCAACGTTTCTCACTTTGTAGATGTTGTTTGTTAATTCATGTGTTCATTCATTCAGTCATCCATTCACTCTTACAGTCCTGCATGTTTTCACAGACAGTGAATGACCTTCAGTCAGTTTCTAGGTCAACTCTTGTTGTGTTTAACCCAAGAACACTTTTGCTATAAAAACTTACACCATCACTTTTGCCGGGTAATTTTTATACCCAATAAAAAGTATTTCTCAAAAAATAGTTCAAAATATGACAACACATGATAAATTAGTTGTTTTTTTTTTTAACTGTGGTTTATGTAACAAAATGGAAAATAAAAACATAGGAAGATCCTAAAAACAGACTTGAAAATGGCTGAAAAATTAGGAATTTGAGAAGAAAAAAAATGTCAAAAAAATAAATAAATACATAATGATAGTGGAGTCTTGGTGTTTGGTCCACCCATTCCTGGGACATGTGAGACTTTACTCAGGGACCATGACACTCAGAAAAATGCAACTTATTGAACATCATGTGAATACTTTTGCTTGGGTGAAAATCACTCAGCGATTGTGCTCTGGGGTTAAGGTACAGTTTTGTTGTCTTTAAGTTCATGTCAGCTTTTAGATAAATTGCATCAAATAAATCACATTCTCATTTTCCATCATCAGTCTCTGTCCTACATTTGGGTCTCCCACAGTCTGCGATATCAAACAAATGTGTTTTCTCTTTTTCTGAACAGATTTTATGGTCTGTTTCTTGCCCTCATGTTGTCATCAGAGACTCATCTCCTCACTGGTTTGTTCATTGAAAGCGGGAACCCTGAATGACATGAACCAGGGGCTTAAAAATCATTTTTTATATATCTACAAGACTTAATAGGATCATGTTGAAGTGAAAGTCTATATTTTTTCTTAGATATTAATACCAATGACACAATAACTTTATCTACCGGATGGGTTCTGCTGGAAAACAAAAGACAGACCCAAGTTGTATCCCCAAAACCAAAAAAGGGGTGGAGCAAAGTGGCTCACACCACACCAGCACACCTTGCTGCTGTCTTCCTACAGAAAATGCAGGTCCTGCACAAGGAGCAACAACAAAGCTTTAGTTTTTTACTTTTTCATTGTGGATGTGTAATGTGAAATCTGTCACTGTGATGGTGGAGAGTCTTTCATGGTGGTTCATCCGCCTTTCAGCTTCTCACAAACCTTATGAGAGTTTGCAGTTCCTGTCTGAGCTATGGCAGCTTCAGCAGACAGAAAAACGACAGCTATGAGCAGGACTGAATGTGATCACAGCTGGAGTTATGAAAAACAGCCCCAACCTTCTCACAGGTCCGTTCATCGAGCGCTCGGCCCCCATGAAACTAAAGAATCTTCAGCTATTGGCTGTTCTTCTTCTAAAGGTCGGCGCTGCACTTTTCTGAGACGAAGCTGGCTGGCAGCTAACTGTCAAGGCAGTGAAAGTTTCTCCTGTCATGAACTGGAGCTTCCAATATCCATTACCGGTGTCCTCTTCAACCTCTGAGGGACAGAGGCCCGTGTTTCCGTGTGAAAGGACATGGCTCCAGCATCAGGCGGCACATCCTTCTCTGTCTCTCCAAGGCCTGCTGGGACCTCTTATGTGGCAGCGTCACTGGAGCTGCGGGGCAGGGCCTCCTCCCTCCAGCAGGCGCCTTGGCCGCCTGCCCGCCCCTGTTCCTCCGAGTTCGATGGGCATTGATCCCCAGCAGCGACACTGTGTCCCAGAGAGGGGTAAGCAGATACACCTTGTTGCCTCCGACAATCATTCTGCCCCTATAGGGACAGTCGTTGTAAATGAATAGTGTGCTTGCAGCGACTAGATATTGGTAATGTATTTGCTATTGATGGAGTGAGATAACATGAGTAGCTTCAGCCTTACTTAACGGCAAACATAAATCCTGTGAAGCCACCGCGGAGGAGACGCACGAGCAGAGAACTACTGCAGGCCTTTAATCCAAGTGACAAGCACAGATGGGAGACGTTTCAGTTATTGATCTCAGTGTGATTCACACTAACGCAGCCGGGTATTAAAGGAATAATTTAACCTCCTCCGATAAAAATATCACTGTCAGTCAGTGGATAAAAGGTGAGCTTCACCCAAAACTTAATGCCAAATCCACTTGATCCTTCTTAAGAGCTGTCACAGAGCTACATTTTCACCGTCTGAACTCACTCCTAACCTTTTGATTTAACAGGCTTTGGTTCGCTGTAACAAGACTTAGAAGACTGACCTACTTTAGGCAGATGAAGGAAGGGAGTTGGTCCAACAGTAAGGAATTGGCTGTTCTGCAGCGTCTTCAGATCCTAAAAACAACAGCTGAAAGTCAAAACCTCTCTAAAAAAACTAGACTTGACTGATTGGAACGTGCTTTAGGTCAACAAGGATCTACAGTTTGAAATGTGTCAGAGCATCGATTTCATCATCGGGATCAGAAGTTTGGTTTCAGTCATCGCTGCGTTTTTTCTTGAGCTCACAGAGACATGAAAGGATTTCTGACCAAATGATGTTTTCAGCTAAAGCAGCTCCACACAGCTACCACTTCTGAAGCTGTTACCCCCATAAATGTGTGCCATGTGCTGAGTAGGTTCCTAATATGTGATGTCATACACGTGGCATCTCTTCACTACAGTTTCCATCAGTCTGCAGACGCAGAGTCTCTCTGGAGGTCAAATTCCTGATCAGCTTGGTCAAAGCAGCAGCATACGATCTTTCTGCCGTTGTGAGGTCTCAAACTGTGAGCATAATGGACCTGCTGGGGCTCAGGTGATAAAGAGAATATGTGAATATAGATTTGTGTAGTCAAAGCAACGTGCGGTTTAACAGCCTGTGAACAAACCATCAGCGCCACAAAATAGTTTTCAAAAAGAAGAAGCATTTTTGCAGCAACACATGTATGGGTTTAGGAAAGCATGAAGTTGCTACACGTCTGCCAACGCCTGGTGCCAGACACCAAATGCACTTTGAGAGCCCACGGCTCAGTGGTTTGGACTGGCAGCACGTGGAAATCCATTAATACATTCTGCAGAAAATCAATTTATTTTTAACATGCACTTAACAGCAGGGGGCAGGAAGGAGTGTCGTCGGAGGAGGACAGCTCTAAAGCTGTGGCGTGGTGAAGCATCTCCCTCAGTGAGCCGGGGGGGCAGACAGTACACGAGGTGTTTCTCAGGCAGATTACCACAGATCATTGACACACAGGTTCGGAGAAATATCTCAAAGGATGTTGATAAATCTGAAGACCATAGAACAAGTAGAGACATGCGGGTTTAAAATCCTCCTGCAGCCTCTTTGACCTTGATGAACAATTGGCTCTGCAAGGCTGAAGATCACAGCAGAGTGAAGCAATCGGGCCAGGCGCCATTCATTTGGCAATCGGGGTGTTGATCTGCCAAAATGATTTTTATATATTTATTTATAAGCAGACATGTAGTTCTGCATCTAAAGCTGTGTTCATACCAAATGTGATTTGTGCAGCAGTTTCAATGTAAAGTCAGTGGTACAGACGCGATCTGAGGTCCTGCGGTTTGATATGAGCGACGCGGCCAGAATTCAAATATTTAAACGTTGGCAAAGCCGCTGAAGCACGTTAACCAGTCAGTAATGATGTAAAAACTCTTAGTGAATCAGTACAAAAGCAGTTTAAACTCGTCAACATGTTAATCTGTGCAGAAAATTATAAAATCGGTTTGTCTTTGCCTGTGCCTAAATGTAGAAAAATGCAGAGTGGATCACATTTCTTCATGCAGGCTTGCTGTGAGTGTGTGGGCCTCTGTCTGTGTGCTGGCTGTGTGTTCTTCATCTGCTCCCCTTACTGGGAAATTACTGCAGCTGATTTAAATCAGATTTAAAAGTTTTACATAAGTCAGTCCCTCCAGGATTTCGTGATTTTGTGATCGCAATTCTTAACACAAATTCAAGCAAAGCTGAGATTTGTTCCTCATCCTGCAACTTTACATTTTCATGCAACTTTGACCAATCTACGGTGACAACAGTCATGGATGACGACGCAGCTTCACAACTGTTTCTTCTGACTCCCTCCCGGCCCGGGATCCTTTTTATTAACTCTCTCTGCAGGCTGCGCGTGAACAGTCACTTGCGCTGACTGTGAGCGTGGGCGAGTGCGCGCTCAGCGGCTGGGGGGGATTGCGCTGAGCGGGTGTGAAGCGGTCCATCGCACGTGGAGCACAACATGAACCGAGTTTGAAAGGATTTGTGATCAATTCAGTATAAATGTTTATTTGTATTGAATTATTTCTAGGAAAACAGACAGTTTTATGTAAGGGGCAAAAATAAAATAGCCTAACTTTAATTCATTGTGTTGAGAAAAACAATAGAAATAGAAATTGTGACTTTAAAACTGTGAATAGAATAGAATCGTGGCTTGACTGAATCATTACATCTCTGCTGATCAGGGACTTAACTTAAGGCATGTTATGTCTTTAGTGACAGCAGGTACAATGTACATCCAATATGGTGAAGGCGTAACGCCTGGTTAACACTTGACACGGGAGCGCCGCGGAAAGGAGGCCGCTTCATTCGGCGCCCTTGTTATCCTATGATGTGGTTCGCACCAGGCGTGGAGCGCCGCGATCCTCCGCGTCATGTAGCAGATCGTTTCAGTGTCAGGTCTATTTCGTGCGTGGAGCCGGGAGCGATCCGCGTCAATTCTGGCAGGAAGTTACATCAACATACATGAGAAAATCTGGTTTATTTTCAAAATATAACCGATTCTTCACAATAAAACACAGCGATTGACAAATGTGATCATGTTTTTGTATCTAAACAGACTGTAAAGATTAAAATAAACACAGAATCACAACACACACACACTTCTCTCTGTGTGTCTCAAGAACAGATACATTAAAGAAATGTAGCCCTACTAACTACTTGCTTCTTTTGAGCAGAAACAATGGGTTCATATTTTTAGGTTATTAACTTACCCATGATGGCAAAAACAAAAAAAAAAGCTCTAGTGTCTGTCGACCGTCATGGAAAAATGCGCGTCTGGTGTGAATTGCAGGAGAGCGTGGACGCCACACACACTCCACTCCACACCGCTTTGTGGTGCTTCCACGTCCAATGTGAACCTAGTATACCTGAAACATTTTTAGTGCCTGATATAGAAAGGCAATTTTCATATTACTACTACGTAAATAAAAACCAAAAATGAACAAAATTTTTATAATTTTCTTTTATGTGAAAGGGGTATTAGTATTCAAAGTTTTTCAAAGTCATACTCTTTTAAGACATGTTTATGTCTCTGTTACAGTCTTGGGGTAAATCAGAGCAGGGTACAGCAACCTTTAGCAGTGAAAGAGTCATTTGGGCTTGTTTTCTACTGATCCAAACCTAGAAGGAGCCGCCCGCATAGTCTTTAAGAAATTTGATCTGTATTCATGACCTTCCTTTTTTTAAATAATACATTTGAATTATGCCTTTTTTTTTTGGAACAAACAAAGCAAAAATATAAAACGAAACTAGCATCTCTCAAAATATGATTTTATTTTTTCTTTTTATGTTTGATAGAAGCTCAAAAACTTATTTTCAAAATAAAAGATTCTCTGTGCCATACAGGATCATCACAGTGCAGCTCTGGACAGCTAGTAACTATTGTTGTGCAGCATAAGATAATATGTGCTTGTGACAAACCAGCATCACAGGTTGAAAGGCAGCGCCTTACCAGTGTTTATAACTCATAAAAGATCAAACTTTTTACCAAAGTTTTCCTTTTCATATAAAATCTGTTCATTCTGGAGGTAGAGTTGATCAAACAAGATGTCTTCAGGTCAACAGGATGTAAAAACCTACATAGTTTATCATCTATGTGAACCTCAGACATCAATTTATACATTTAACTCATCTAAATTAAATAAATGATAATTAAGTAAACATTACTTAAAAAAGTTACTATAATTTTTTTTTCTTCAGCCAGAGAGCCACGATGGAGAGTTAAAAGTGCCACATGTGGCTCTGGAGTTGCAGGTTGAAGACTACTGCATAAGAATATATATCATAGCTGTATTGTAATACATTTCGTGTCACCAGACTCTTACCAACACACAGCCCTACACATGACTGTGAAAAGCTCCGTCTGATACAGGAAGAAGGAGCCAGGGAGCTCCTGTGGAGATATTTAGACGAGCTCTGCTGCCAATAATGGATTCAAATCTTAAAAAGCTTAAATGACTGAAAATAGAAAGATGGCTAAAATAAAGTTTTAACTTTTTTGAAATGTATCTTTACTCAAAGCTGGAATAGCTCAGATTTTCTGCTCTGCAAAGCTTTGTTCTTTGAAAGTCAACCATCTGTCTGTTGAAGCTTTTATAGTCTCCCTTTCAACCAAACGTGTTATAATGTGACAGCAAAGGTGAAAAAGAATTGCCAAAACAAATAATTGTTTGAGTCTTAAAAGCTGTTATAAATCCCTTTTTATTCTACTTAACAACCATTAGATGAAGGTTTTATTAGCTCTGACAACTCCAGCGATTCAGTTCTTCAAAGAGATGCAGATTTAATGTGACATTACTGATCTTACAGTACAGTTTGGATGTTTGATTTCCCAACATTTTAATGAAAATGTGACCTAATTTTGAGACAAAGTCACTGTACCACAACAACAAAAACACTGAATGTGTTCAGATAATAAGAACAAAACCAGAGTGAAATGTATTGATAGTTAAATCAGCATTTGTGTATTTTAGGGTTAAGAGGAAATTGTTGTCTTTGCACTATCATTTCAATGCAATTTTTTAAATGGATTTTAACTTTAATGGGGTATGAAGCTGAAGACGTTAAAAGTGCATGAAATGTTCAGAAAGTTAAGGGGAAAAGGATGTCGTGTTGGATTATCCGATGGAGCTTAACGTGTTTTGGAGATCTGCCTGAGAACACATGACAACATGCCACTTTAGCTGCACCGTTTCTTATTAATCTGTTCACATTTTGCAAGGGGTTCTGGGAGAAAGTGTTCCACTTCGCTGCACACAGAAAATAAGTCTCTCCCTTAATAGCTCTGGGCAATATCAGACCACACAGAATGACAAGGGAATCAATTTCGCTGGTTAGGTTATAGATGGATTTTCTTCACCTGCTTTTTTCATGAGACATAACTGAGATATATTATATGAATTATTGAGAAAGCTTCGGGAGTGTTGCGCACGGAACGAACAGCAGTTTTTCTAAAGCTAATGAAAACAGGTATTATCACAAATTCTAATAATATTTCAGAATTGTTAATTTGCTGATGTTACTTTGCATTATTGACTAAGAGCTGGGTACTTGGAGCAATCCATCTAAACCCCAGTTATGCGTTGAGCATTTAATTGCACATAAACGTCACAGATAATAGCCAGAGCGCACACATCACACAGCTGCCCTGAATAATGATGAGAGCTGGCTCCATGGATCCAGACTGACCTCATGTGGAGCATTAGCCACAAAGCAGCTCCTGATGTATTTTCTCACCAGAGCAACATGAGAGGAGGTTATTGAAGGCCTTGTGAGATTAGGTTTCCCTGAATGGCTGTAACTCAGGAGGTGACACAGCCAACACAGCCATCTGCTAATTGGAAAGTGGTGGTTTGATTCGACACTTTGCTGTATTCATGTCAGTTTGTCCTTGAAGAAACTTCACTTTGCTCTGGCTTGTGGTTTCAAACATTGTTCTCCTAGAAAATGATTTTATCTTTCACAAGAACGCTTCTTTTCCCCTAAAATATTGCTTTCTTTGTAAAGCAAATGTGAATAAAGGTTGCCTCAGTATTGGTGTCATCATCATTCCTCAACACAAAAGATGGAAAGTACGTTTAGTTCACCACTAAGTGGCTGATAACACGTTCAAACCGTCCCCTTTCACTGTAAAGCAATTTAACTTTGTACAGAAACTAACATGTTTACACTTTGAAAATGTTTTTTCACTGATAGATGAATTATTGGGTAAATGCTCACATGATTACCCGTTTTTATGTCCCATGGGAGCTAAAGGATGTTCTTGCTGGGTGAGGTCCAAACATACTAGACATCCCATTGGCCACTGGATTGTACATCAACACCTGCCAACTCGATAGGTGCAGAATTTCATTCTCATAAGAGAACCCAAGGTAAATATAAATGCGCAATCTATGACTGTTCTCGTCCTGTTTGACCCTGGTCTTCCAGCATCGCCTGCCTGTTTCCAAGCCCTCTCTTCTTCTTGCTGATGATAACCTGGATCAGATGGGTTCAGTTAACCAGAATGAAGAGACATCTGCATTGGCTAACCAGCAAAAAGCACTCCCAATCATTTCATATTCATTAACCATATTAAGTAATAGGTATGTAATGTTTATGAGGTTTTAAAGTGTTTATAAAATCAATAAATAAAACACTTCTAACCCTTTGCTTCCTAACTCCAAACAAACAACCAAAGTAAACAATTACTTCAGAAATAACATACATAATGCTGAACAGTTGCAGGGAACCTTTTATTAATGCTTTGTTATGCAATAAGTAGGGTTGAAAAATAAATAATGAATAATTAGTAATGTTAAGTAACGCATAAAAGTGTCTGTTAATAATGCTTAATTATCCATTAACTTTATAGAAGGACCTTTGTTGTAAAGTATTAACGTTTTCTTGAAGTCATGGTTCTCATGTAGTTTTTACATTTCTTCCCTCTTTAAATGCACTTTAACTTTTCTTTTCCAAACAGTTGTGATATAATATTGCTAAGTGATGCTTAAAGTTCAGGTTTCATCTTAGAATTCAGCTATAAACGGTGAATCCATCACATCTCTGTTCAGAATGAAGAACATCCAGACAAACTAATGGCCTGATGAGGTTTCTGGTTCTTGAATATCAGCCATGAATCCTCTGGACATATGCAGATGATTCATTTTCTCACCAAACGGGTGACTTTTTGTCAAGTTCTTAAGCTGCGCTCACACCAAACATGACTCGTGTCAGGGACAGCCAGTTTCAATGTTAAGTTGGCGCAATTTGAGCATTGGATGTGGTGCGCTGATCTGGCAGCGGCACGTTGAGTTCAAAGATCTAAACTTTGACAAAGAAGTTGTGTTAACCAATCAGGGATTCAGCTTTGGCACATGAGATAATATTGAGACAATCAGTGGGTGGAGTCAAAATACAACATAAAGGACTCGGATCGTTCTCCTCCTGA
This sequence comes from Oryzias melastigma, assembly GCF_002922805.2. NCBI lineage: Eukaryota > Metazoa > Chordata > Actinopteri > Beloniformes > Adrianichthyidae > Oryzias > Oryzias melastigma. The sequence goes on along the minus strand of NC_050522.1, from coordinate 2,712,921 downwards.
ACTCTGCAAAATTTTCTGTTTTTCCATCGAGGCAACATTAAAGATTGTCTCATTTTATTCTTATTTTGTCCTTTCTGTGACTAATGGGGGACAGCAAGTCAGCAAACTGGGTCACAGAGAGACGAAAGTACTGCTGAAAGCAGCAGTCGTTCAGACGCAGGTCCGGCAGTAGCTGGTGAAGCTCACAGTAGGTAGAGACTCTGAATGATCTCATGAACCCAGACATGGACACGGGATTACCTTTTGAAGAGCTCTTTAAAATAAAGAAACCTGAATAAATAAATAAACCTCAACATCATCCATGTCTTCCATGTATTATACAATAAATGAGATTTACAGTCAGTATTTTCATGTAGGGATGAAGCTAAAAACTTTAACTCCCACAAACATTTGGTGTCAAAGTTATGGACACATTTTTGGACAAGCGTTGATCAGCAAATTTGACAAGAAAAGAGAAATGTTCAACACAAATTTGACGTATCAAACGTGTTCTGTGTGAACGCAACATTAAAGTTCCGCTCCAATCATCTTTTGATCTATTTTTGAGGTGTTCCCATTGTTTTTTATTTATGATTATGCCATTATCTAGGACATAGTTTCTGCAGAGCAGCAGTAGTTCATTTAAAATTCACCAATGAGTTTTGGGCGGGACTGCTGGCTCTTGGACTTAGCCTTGACATTCTTCTATTTACACTCTCTCTTGCTAGCTTACACCTCACAACCCCAAGCTAACATTAGCGATGTAACAAAAAATTGGAGCTATTCATCCGAACAGTTTGGATCCAAATTCCAGCTCAGACGAGGAAAACAAAGAAGTTCATGAATCTATTGGTCTGTAAGTGGAGGATCAGAATAGAGCAAGTATAATGTGGCCTGTTGACTGTAGTTTGCATGCAACAACACAAGATTTTTCAAATTGCATTTATTGTATGCTCCTGATTCACAATGATTTGAATAAAGAAATACTAAAAAATGCTATTGTAAGCTTAATCTTTACATTCATGTCCTCGATCATGAGAATAATTCAGCAAGAACGTGTTAAAAACTCATTGAAATGGGTCTAACACCCTTTTTAAATTGAATTGTTTGTCTGCTAGAGGCTTCCATTCCTCGCCTCACCTGAGACGTACAGAAATGTCTAGATAGTATGTGACAGCTGTGGTGATGCCATTACATGCACTGTAAGAATATGAACTGTGTTTGTCGCTGCAGCTGTCAGTGCCGGCAGTGCTGGAGCTAATTGTAGCTGACAAAGCCCCATGACCATACAAGGCGACAGAGAATTTCCCTTAAACAGGGAACAAACCAAACCAACCTGCTGTCTTTCTGACTTTTTTCTGCATTGTCTGGAAAGCTTTAACAGAACACTCGAAAAAAAAAAATTCTCACAAGTGTTTAATTGATTTTAGTTAATCTGATGCTATTTTTTTTCATTCATCTGCTTGTTTTAAATTTCATAATTATTCTCTTACACATGTTACGGCTGGATGGCTCCGTTTGCTGTGTGCAGGACTAATGCTTGGGAAACCAGTGTTTGAGTTCTCGAGGGTGTAATGAGTGAAACTGGTGTGGGTCTTTAGGGGAGACTCTTGTCACTACTACCTACCTAAGTGGCCACAGAGAGACCTGGATCTGGGTCTCCTTGTGCCAGTCCCTATAATACAGGGTTGTGTCAGAAAGAGCATCCGGCGTAAAACTCTCTGCCAAACCAAATGTGTGGATCAGTGAAAGCTGAGTGCTGTGGAGACACCTGAGGAGATGCGCTGAAAGGTCAACAAAATGCTCTCAAATACATATATAAAGTAGAACTATTTAAAGAAACATGTATATTTTTTTTATTTTAAACAGAGTTTAAAAAAACTAACTGTTTGGTTCATTGGTATGTGATAAAAATGAAAACAAAATCTAAAGATTGAGATGTGGAGAAACTAAATAACAGGCTGAAAACTAGAGCTGTGGATCATTGCTTGGGTAGCATCCGATCCGATTCACGAATCAAGCTCAACGATTCACGAATCGAACCACAATTCTTACTTTTTAATATAATGTTTACTGCTATGTGTATGTCTATTTACTGGATAGATGAAAACTGAAATTATTTGTATTTAATCATTATTTATACCTTTTTTTTAGAACAGGAGATCAGAATCAACAAAACTGATTAAAAACGCAAAGATTCAGATAAAAATAAATTTTGTTTGTCATTTTAAACTTTTTTTTGTCAATCTTCTGGTTCAGCAGTAACATAGCATAAAAAGGATAAAAATCACTTCTGTTTTCGATCATTTAACAGCAAAACCTGAAAATGTTCTCCTCAGTTTTCTATCCTCAAAGTTCTTAAAAATTTACGTTCTAAGCATCACATATTGGTGCAGAGCTCGTATGAAAAAAGTATTATTTTTTTTCGCAGCAGAATCAGCTGATTCGCATTGATTACATCCGCCTTTCAGCAACACGAGGCTGCGTTTCTTCAGAATAAGCTGGAGTTTCGGTAATTGACCGCGGTGAAGTTAGTTTTACGTTGGATATTCGACAGACATTCGGTCAGGGTAAACCTCGCACGCTCACGGGGTCCGGGTCCAGTGCAACTCCGAGAGCAGTGCTCTAACATTTTGAGAGCACCAGCATTGGTGTGTCTACGGTGAACACGGTAACGCAGAAAACAGATGAGGCTTTTACTGACTTCCTATTTTCAAAATAAAAGGTGATATAGTTAAAACACGGAGAAAGTGTTTGAAGCTGAAGGTGGCAGTAAGCTAATACTTACATATTAAAATTCCTAAAAAAATATAAATAAAAGATTAAATTCAAAATCAAGGGGTGTATCTCACATAGCTAGTGTGGTACTATGATCCAACACTAGTTTTGAGTCAATTGATCACATGACCTATAAGCTATTGAGCTAAAATGCTAATATTTCCCTCTAGAAATTCAGTAAAAATCCAAAGAGTTTTAAAATTTAAAATCAAGAGGTGTATTTCGGTTAGGGAGGGGAGTATTATGATCCAATTCCAATTTTGAGTCAATTGATCACATGACCTAGAAGCTATTGAGCTAAAATGCTCATTTTTACACAAAAAAATCATTAAAAATTTGGGCATTTTTAAATTTTAAAATCAAGAGGTGTAACTCGGTTAGGGAGGGGAGTCCTATGATCCAACACGGATTTTGAGTCAATCGATCACATGACCTAGAAGCTATTGAGCTAAAATGCTCATTTTTAAACATAAAAATTCATAGAAAATTTGGAAATTTTTTTTTTTAAATTTAAAATCAAGAGGCGTATCTCGGTTAGGGAGGGGAGTCCTATGATCCAACACTGATTTTGAGTCAATCGATCACATGACCTAGAAGCTATTGAACTAAAATGCTAATTTTTACACATAAAAATTCTTACAAAATTAGAAAATTTTTAAAACTTAAAATCAAGAGCCGTATCTCATGTAGAGAGGTGAGTACTATGATCCAACACTGATTTTGAGTCAATCGATCACATGACCTAGAAGCTATTGAGCTAAAATGCTAATTTTTACACCGAATGTTTACATCCGCGGTCTCGTGGTAGAGGCGTGGAAAGAGGCGGACGGTTGCAATAAACTCACTCCTGATTGGCGACAGTACTTCCTGTAGATTCCATGACTCAGCTATGACTCAGACCAATCGTTGAAGATGGGTTGCAAATGGTGATATCCGTTTCAGGAATTGACGGTAAAAGCGGCGGCCTACTTTCACGAGGAGAGGAAGTAATGCATTTCCAATGGGGGACCTCATTGCTCGCTCAGTCCATTATTTTTACAGTCAATGATACCTACATACCATCATTGGATCATAACCTACAGTGTGTTCCAAATCATTATGTGATCTTTATTTTAAGTGTCAAAAAGATAAAATTCTTTGTTTTTCAAAGAAACTTGTGGATGATATTGTTTCTCACGGCTCTTTGGATCACTGACATCAATCTCAGACATCTGCGATCATTAGTTTGCCTCTTGAGCTCAATTGAAGGAAAAATCTCTTAAGAAAGACATTTGACATTATTAAACAGATCAACATTTTCAAGCAATATGGGGGGGGGGGGGATTCAAACTTAAGCAAATGAAAAATTATGTGAATGAATACACAATAAAAGGAAAAGGTCAACCGACCACTTAGGTTAAATAACAAACAATCCGCCTTTTGAAGTCCCGGGACAGGAGCGCCTCCTCTGGTCACTCATTGTAACTTCCCTCTCTGCAGCGGCCTCGCTTCACGTTCGGTCACGTTCGGTTTCATTCGGAGATGTTCCCTGTCTGTGTCCGGGCTCGCAGTGGGAGGGGCTCCGTTGCCATGACAATGACGTCAGCGTTGGTGTCAAGTAACCAAAGGTCAAAATAAAGACAAGTCCGTAAAAACGGAAGGTAACTTTGGATGCTCTGCCCAGAAACTGGACCGAACCGGAGCTGGCAGCTCGACCCTCGAACCGAGCAGCTGCTGCTTCCGGCTTCACGCGGGCTTGTTGGAAAACAGCCGGTAAGGGACCGTGAGGGGGGTAGGGGGGTTCTGATGACGAGCTAACAACAGCTAGCTTCCGCGTGCTAGCCGGAGCGCAGCGCTCTGCTGGCCCGCTCCGCTCCCGGCCGGCCGACAGCAGCGCCACCGGACAGCTGGAAGCCTCCCGGCCGGCCGGCAGAGCTTCAGGGCGGGCAGCCGCTCCGCCTGTTCGCGCTGCTCCCGGAGCGGGCCGTTCTGGTGTCCGTGTCCGGCTGGGAGTTCGCCCTGCTGCGGTTGTGAAAACAAAGATAAGAGCTCTGTTTCTCAGAAACTCACCGGTTTCCTTCTCCAAAGTCAGCTCACTGGCAGGGTTGTGAGCTCCTCTGGACCCCACATGAAACTTCCAGAACTTTACTGAATAGTAACGGACACGTGATGAGACATGTACAGGCTGGGAAGAACCAAAGTTTCTGATCAAAGCAGCAGCTGTGCTGGGATCAGTTTCACCAGGAAAACAGCCATGTTAGTTTAAGTTCTCCCATCACCTGCGCTGACTGACCTCAGTTCAGTGGTTTGTCAGGTGATCTGGACAGAAATCTCCTTGAAGCGGTTTCTCCAAACTCCACTCCCTGTGTAATAGGAGGAACTGTGTTTTCTTGTTGGCATCCAGCTTGTATCTGTCAAAGCGTCACGCCGCTGTCCATCCTGTGAATGTGGAGGATGCTCCCGCCTAAAAGGGAGCAGGGCTCTGCAGATGTGAGGAAGGTCACACTTTGGCACTTTGGGGCTGTAAACATCCCCGACTGGAAGCTGTGTCTGCGCAGAGCTTTCAGTCTGATGTTTGCAGCTGCAGGTTGCTCCGTTCTGCACAGACATGAAGTGGATACCGCGTTCGTTTGCATCTCAGACCTTCACGTGTACGTGTTGAAGGTCAGCTGGTGGCGAGCGCGTGGCAGATCAAACTCAGGTCCTGTAAACATCCTACACTCAGCTGGAATCAGCCGCAGAGGTGGCTGAGAGAAGGTTGTTTACCTGCTCTGGCTGAGAGTGACCTCTGCACAGGAAGATGGCCGAAGGCTTCTGGGACAAAGATGGAGGACCTGGGCAGTGTTTCCGTGGAAACAATCCTGGAAAGAATCAAATGCTCAAGTTTTAATGACTTTTCTTCCACAAATGAAAGTGTTCTGTGAAGTGCTGATGAAATGATGGGGCCGTTTTTACCTGGAGGTGTTGCTGCTTTGAAGTGCTGCTGGCCTCTCCTGTGTCACAGTTTACAGGATGACTCACAAGGTGAACACAACACCTGCTGCGCTGCAGCTGCTAATGAATACAAATGTACCACCCCCCTTGTGTTTGGATTGTTATGCTGCTGCTGTTGTTGTTGTCCCCCACGGCAGGCCAAACAAAACAAACGTTACAGAGAATCCTGACGTTGCTGTTAGTGTCAAAGCTGGAATAAAAACACAGAAATCAGAAGGGCTTCTGTCTCTTTGATTTTCTCTGAGGATATCCCGATCAGGTTTTTTTTTTTTTTTTTGACCAGATTTGATTTCGAGTTATTGGATTTTGTGAATTATCCGACACCTAGTCTCAATCCAATACTTTATTAACACATTTAAAACATTAATAAATTAAATAAACAGTTTTGTGTTGTCCCTTATGTATATTTCATTAACCTTATTTTAGCATTAAAAACTTAAAAAAAAACACTTCTGTGAAGTAGCTTTAATAAACTATTAAAAATAGTGAAAATATAAACTAGGAAAAAAATAACTATTTTCTTGTTATATAAGTGTTAATTAGTCATGTCAGAAAGTTTAGTGACTTTAGCTTTAATATCTTTAGAGTTATTTAACATTTTTAACCAAATGTGATTCCTGTCCTCATTTAGAATTTCTCAAAATAAATTATGACTTTGTTTTAGCATTAATTTGATGATGAGTTCATGACTAGTTGAAATCATTAAAACCATTTATTATTTTTTTTTGTTTGTTTTTAGTTTTTAGTTTTTTTAAGATGGTGCCATTCTTTTTTTAAGCTCTTGAAACATCACATTTTCAGTTTTATTACCACAGTAGTTAATTTTGTAAAACTTTTGTCAGAAAAATCAAACGTTCATATCAAAGGATAGCTCGGGTCCCAAGGAGTTAAATCACGGAGCTAGCATTTACTTCCGCTGTCTGTCTGTCATCAGCACCAGGAGTTTAACATTAAACACAAACCTGCATTTTCTGTTGAAATGCCTTTATATGATGTTGCTTACGTTAAGACAAACCAATAGAGACACGTGTTGCCAGTTTAAAGTGTTTTTAAAAGAGTTATTGATCCCGGAAGTTTGAATCTGTGAACAGCTAGCTTGACCTCAATTGTTTATGTTAGCCGCCTGTTTAAACTGTTGCCGTTTTCTGCTGCGTTTTACAGCAACAACGTTTTGTGATCTGTTCATGACATGCAGACTTCTAGTGGAGTATTTATCCGGAACTGTAAGCTTGAAATATAAAGCGCTGATCATAATAAGAATAAATGAAATATCTGATCATTATCGGTGGAAAATGTCTGATTTCGATCGAGTAATCAACCACGTGATCGGATCAAGTCATCCCTAATTTTCTCTAAAATGTCAGCCCCCTTCCACCCTTATGGGATGTTGCTTTGTTGACCTCACGTTTCTGAGTAGATGTTTCACAAACCAGAAAGGTTTATAAGGTTTCTAAAATGTTCAGACTCTTCTGGATCTTCTTAAGATACAGAACGAGCTTGGTTTCAGCTCCATCAGGTTTCTCCACTTACATGTCACGCAAATATGGGAAGTCAACCAACCTATTCCCTGCTTTGGTGTATGCGGGGGTGGGGGGGCCCATGACCAACCAAGAGTCCTTCATTTATCTTTATTAAAGGGAACATACCATGAAAATTCTAATTTTTTTCAGGTTTTAAATGCATTTTACTGTTCATTCCTCTCTATAAAGAACCTCAAAGTGGTATTTTGATCCATTCATGCATTTACGAGTAATCCTCTAAAAACCTGCCCTGTCTGCAGCAGCCCCTCCCATACCCACGAAAACGAGCGAGAAAAAATCTGAATCTGAATCTCCAGAAAAAATCTGTGCTGCAAGCTCCACCCCCTGGCTACAATAAACACACTTTTGGTAGTTATCCTCTGTCAGAATGTGTCTCCTGGCAGGGATAACTACCTTTTAACCCAGCTGTACCAGGAACCGCTCTCTGACCCATCTTTTAAATGTAGTCTCGGTTCGTTTTCAATCGGACTGAACTTCTGTTCACTCTGAGATTCCTCAGTCTGGTTATGAAACAAACCGAGAGTGGAACAACTGAACCAAAACAGCCACCGTACCCGACAGTCACGTGATGTAAACACGTTAGAAATGAGGTGATCGGTGAGCCGCAGACAAATGTAGAGCATTAGATTGTTATGTTAGCCAAAAGGAAAAAATTGATCCAACTGTTTACTTGTTAGAACATTTATTTTAACACTGAAAAAACGTATAACTCTCTTTTCTGTGTCTCGTTACGTGGCGTGCGCGGGCTGCTGGTGTGACGTCATCTTTAAGATCTATTGTAGTTCCAACAGAATTCTCTTAACAACAACGACAAAAACCACAACGATGAGACATGGAAACTCGTTCAAATGTGGTCGGATGAATTCATGCTCAATAAAACAACTTTAAACATGATCCACATTGATTCTACCAACAATCTACATGTCACAAGCACTTATTAATTAGCATGTGTAGCTGTAGCCGTAGCGTTTCCAGTAACCGTCATGCAGGATTCCTCTGCCGTACCAAAGCTGCAGTAAAAACTGTTGAACCTTGGCTTCATACAGACGATCAAAATCCATCAGAAAATACAAAGTTTGAAGAAGTGAAAAATTCTGGAAAGCATTTGCAGAAGGCAGTGCATCCATCTCTCTTCTGATTTGACCCGCCCCTACTGCTGCTGGCCAATGACTGAAGAGATCTTTAGTCATGTGGTTTTGGTTACAAACTTTGGTCATACGGAGGAGGATCAGGGAGCCAGGCTTAAGGATGACATCATCAAATGGGCGGGACCAACAAGAAGCGAAAGGCGGAGCCTCAGAGATCGA
>NC_050522.1:2700464-2703465 GCF_002922805.2 Oryzias melastigma | reverse complement strand
TGTGTGATTGAGGCCCTGTGACAGACTGGAGACCTGTCCAGGGTGTACCCCGCCTTCACCCATCAGTAGCCGGGATAGGCTCCGGCACTCCCGCGACCCCGAAAGGCACGAAGCGGACAAGAAGATGGATGGATGGATGGAAGAAGTTATGCCATTTTAAATATATGGAAGTTTTTTAGGTCATAATTCAAAGTATTATCCATTATTCAATTGACAATTCAATTTGCAGATTCATCATGCAAATTGAAAATGTATTTTTCAACTTGCATTCCAATATTCAATTCAGGCTTGCAAAATGATAATTCATTTTGTAATTTACAATTCAATATGAAAATTTACAATTTAATATCATAATTTAAAAAATAAAACATTGAATAAAAACAAAATCAATTGCATTGTAAATTGTCATGGGTTTTTGATGTCACAATTCAAATGACAATGTATTTCGTAATTAACATTTCAGTATGCAATTTGATCTTTCATTTTGATAATGCATTTTGCAACTAGCAATTCAATATTTAAAAATGACATTTCAATACATGGTTTGCTTCAAATTAATTTTGAAGTAACTTAAAATTTAAAATAAAATCAACATGCAAAACAGCCATCAGGCAGGCATCTGTCAATCCTAAATACTGTGGCTCACAGTTGGGATTAATGATGATTAGGCTATAGGTGGACAGTGAGAGACCTAGGTAGATCATGACAGACCTTGTTTCATCATCAGGAGTTCGGAGCAGTTCAGACAGTTTGATCCGTCCCTGCAGCTCCCTGGTCTCTGCTCTCTGTGATCCCAGGAGTGTAGCAACAGTCTTTTCCTCTGAAACTGCAGATGACACCAGAAAGGAGCATGGGTCACTCTGTAGACAACACAAAAAGCTTTCTGCAGTCTCCTCACAATCACTTCTTTTATATTGGTGGGGGTATACTTCATAACCAGAAGATGGTGCTACAGTGCTACAGTCTTATTTTAGTAAATGAGTCTGGAATCTGGCTGCAGCACAGTGATGCAGTGGTTGTTACTCCTTCCTCACAGCCAGAAAGCCTTGATTTAAATCCTGGCTGGGACTTTTCTGTGGAGATTGCATGTTCTCCTTATGCATCTGTGGGTTTTCTCCGGGGACTCCAGCTTCCTCCCAAAATCCCACAAGGTAATCGGTGACTCTGAATTTCCCTTAGGAATTACTGTAAGTGTATGACCCTGCAACAGACAGATGACCAGTTCTGGGTGTAACAGTAGCTGGGCTGCCTCCAGCAGAAGGTCATTTATGTATATATTAGGGCTGTGAATGTTGACATGTAAACGCGCAGGATTAATAAAACAATTAATTTATTAATCACACTCGGGCATCCTGCCGTGCTGTAAGATCCGCGTAATAAAACTCCATCTACAATGAACTTATTTTTACATCATGTGATTGAGATTTTATTAAATTAAAGAGATAATATGGCATTTATTTGTAGTTTTTGGACATAACCGATCTTCTATTTTAATAAATAAGGCAGAGAATAAACGTCACTCTGAAGGCTGCAACGCAGAGCAGCACCTCACCTGCTATGAAGGGCGGAGCTTAACGGAGCCTTCTGCTTAGAGGAAACCAACCATTATCTTATTTTGGGAAGAAGACCGACATGAATGTGCCCACAATAACGAGCATCAGCATTGTCTAAAAATTAAGGAAAACCCGGGTTCACCGTGAAAGTCCTGCCAACCGACACCACGAGAAGCAAACAGTTCAGAGAGGACAGACACGCCCCACCTGTGAGCAGCCGACCTGAAATCCAGCTGGATCAAACTTCTCCCATAAAAGTTGCATAATAAAGAAAGTTAAAGGAAAAACCTGAAAAAAAAGAAAAACAGAATTCCAGGAAAAATGCAATAATAAATATTATTTTTTGGGCTGCATGGTGTGCCTTTAGCTTGGATTTTTTTCTTTTTTGCATTTTCATTCAAAAACATGTTTGATTAGTTCCTTGACAAATTTTATTTTTGTTGTTTTTATAAAATTACACCTAAATCTGTAAAAACAGTTTATTAAACATTTTTTGGAGTTTCCACAGCAAAATGAATCCCAATTTTCCAGACAGAATCTTATGTTCTTGTATTACTTAATGTCTAGTGTGTGAATATAAAAATGACAAAATAAAGTTAGTGTCACGTGGGAGAGGTTGTGCAGATTAAATTATGCCAAATTATGTTGTTTAATCACAATTTACTTTTTTTCGGATTTGCGATTAATTAGTTAATTTTTTTTAATCGATTCCCGGCCCTTATATATATATATAACTCCTTTGCAGTATCTTAGCTGTTCCTAGCACTGCTCTCTTCTGGGCTGAGATGTCTGAGGTCTTTCTAGGGATCTGCTGTAGCCACTCCTCCAGTTTGAAGGTTACAGCCCCGAGTGATCCAATTACCATGAGCACCACTGTCACTTTCACCTTCCAAGCTTTCTCCAGTTCCTCTCTGAGTCCCTGGTATTTCTCCAGTTTCTCATGTTCCTTCTTCTTGATGTTCACTAGTCCTCAGCCTCCTTCCTTGCGGTTAGTATACAGTCTCAGGGTGCTGGATTTGGGATGGAACCCTCCATGTATCGTCTGGAGCTTTCAAGTCTTAACATCCGTGGTCTGTATCTCTTCTTTTGAACATTTTATTATTCCTGCAGGGTATCTGATGACTACATATATATATATATATATATGTGTGTGTGTGTGTGTGTATCCTGAAGAAATTATGTTGCCTCACAGGGCACAAAAACTGGGGTTTTCTACAGCTAGTTATTATTTAGAATTCACACTCAAAAATGGTGACAGACTTGCTTTCTGTAAGTAAAACAGAATCTCGGAATTTCTTTGACAACTAGTTGGTCTTGTGGTAAAAGATTTGACCAAATAAAAAATGTTAAATAAAGTAAAATAAAAATATGCTGATCTCCCGTTCCACCATTTTCCAAAGGTTCTATTGGGTTCTGGTGAGTGTGGAGGTCTTTAGAGTCCAGTGAAC
>NC_050522.1:2683408-2694650 GCF_002922805.2 Oryzias melastigma | reverse complement strand
ATAACGTAAATGATAGCAGGTCACCAAAGTGGATTTCTTTTACATTTCATGAAACCAACATTATTAGGTTAAATTGGATGTGCGCATGCGCACTATGAAAAATTGATTTTGGCGGCCTGTAGCCTACTTTGCCCATTTTCTGAACGGCTGTTTCAGAGCTGGACTGCTCCTCAGAGCGACAAGTTGCAGAGGAAAGTAAAACATATACAATAAAACAATATTTTTTGCTTCAATTTAGTATTTTTATCCTTGTACATTCACACGATAATTTCCTTTACTGCCTGGGCATTCTCAGATGACGTTCTCTCAACTCCCAGTTGATTCATGGAAAGTTTGGGAAAGAGGAGCAAGCAACAGGAGCACCTTGTAAAGGTACTTTTTCATTCTTTCTTTCTGTATTTCTTTCTTTTTTAACTCTTAGAATAAAACTATTATTTAAAATATAATTTACATTTGCCTAAGCTTAGACGGTTTGAGTTTTCACCCAGCGTAGCTAGCACTCTTTTTGCCGCAAATTTAGATTTTAGCTGTTAGCCAAAAATAACATAACAAACATAAATTACGCTGTCATGGATGCATAGATTGTTATTTACTCATTTAATATGGTTCGGAATCACTTCATTGAGGGATATTATGAGCTCCTCGGTCGAAAATAAAAAAAAAGTGTAAATATGTGCTCTGGGCTGGAAATGGGGGAGAACAAGTTTTAGATGGGGAATACACTGATCTAATTCCGTATTGACACTGGTCTGTGTGCAGTAGACTTCGTCGCATTTTTGGAGGAGTCTTTCAAACTTCTGCCGGTTGTTTATTGTCTTCGATTCCCTCCCTTCCCCGGGCTACCAAATGAGTTGTTTGTCCGGTCACTTCCGCTAGTACTTCTTCCCGCTCTCTTTGCTAATAAATCGAAAACCTCGGCAATCACGCCTGATGCCCTCACCGTCCTCACCGAGTTATTGCAAAATGCATGTTTGGTCTTATAAATAGTATGTTTTGCATCGTCCATTACGAAAATGAGCGCCAATGTTATCTGCGGTGTTTTAGTTTTGTTTTGAAAGTACAAAGGAAGTTTTATTTTGAAAAACGGACCTGGCTTTATACCTTGGAATTGACTGTGCCAACGCGCTGAAATTGATGTCATGCATAAAACTTTGTGGAGGGACGGATGTCAGGCACAGACGTGACATAGGTGATATTTACATTTGGATTGATTGTTGAAGGTTCTATCTTTTGTGTCGATGCAAAGCAACGCAGATGGAGCTAAGTATGGAAGTTTTTTTTGCTCATAATTCAAAGTATTATGCAATTGATCTTGTTTTTATTCAATATTTTATTTTATAAAATTTTGATATTGAATTGTAAAATTTCATATTGAATTGTAAATTACAAAATGAATTATCATTTTGCAAGACTGAATTGAATATTGAATTGCAAATTGCAAAATTCATAAAACTTTGAATTATGAGCATTATTCCGTATCCATAACTAAGGAGCGCGCTTTGTAATGCCAGGTCTGCCTTTCTCTTTGACACATGCCCTGTGGACCCCACGTGAGGGTCATGTGGGGTCCAATTACTCAGTCCAGTTTTCATAGACAGCCAATAAGGTAGCCCAGCGGAACCATGCTGATATCTCGCCATCTATAAATGCTGGTTAGACACCAGGCACATCCCTAACATTTAGATGTCCTGTGATTGACTGCCAAAAGCAGAAGTGCTTCAGGTGGTGAGAGTTAGCAGCGCAGGAAAGGCTAACCCTCCAGGTCTGAAGGGCCCATTGACCAGGGAGCTAGCAAGGCTAGAGGCTAGAACCTCACACCAAAGTGTGCTTTGTGTTTGGCTGAAGTTTTTGACAAAGGCCCAGTATTAACAAATATTTCATATTGATTTTCCCATTTGGTGACACAATGTGTTTTAGCTAACAGCTGATATAGGAAATCTGACCAATCAAGCTTTCACCCTGTGTGGGAAATGCCTCCCTTGTCATAATACACTTTTGAGGGAAAATATAGTTAGGATAAGTAAAAATATACGGAGATTCAAATAAGTAAATGTGGTAATAATTATGATATCCAATTATTCATTCCCAAGTGGTTAGTTTTACTTATTTATTTTTTCATTGTTTTCTGTTTCATCCATTCATTTATTAATGTAATTATTGTCAGTTGTACCAAAGAAAACTCCTCTATAGAGGTCTACAATGTTTTAGTTATCCTAGTTTTTTTTGTTTGTTTGTTTTCTTTTTCTGAAGGATGTGCCGGACAGTGATGTTCTGCTTGAATCCATGGTGATCTTTGTCATTGGGAGAGAGGATCCTTTTTCTCCACCAACAGATATCAAGATAGTCATCGACGGAAAACAGGTCCTGAGTGCAGTTCCCTCTGTTGCAACAGCGATTGCCATGTTCTTTGGACTCAATTATGCACTTGACCTAAAGTATCCTAAAAAGCTGAAGTACACTTTTGAATTTATTCAAAAAGTTCTCATGGAGCTTGGTGGAAAAAAATGTCCCCAAAAGTTTACAGACTGAGCACCCAGCTTCAGTTTAGTGGTTGAATTCAACTTTCTTATTTGATTTGTATATTTCAGTTGGTGCTTAAAAACAAACGACTAGAAAAATGTTTTGATGTTTGTGTTTATAGTTTTAACATGTGTCCCTGTTTGGGGTCTATCAGCATGACTGCTGAAAACCAGGGAAGTGGTTTTATCTCCTGTTAAATGTTTGTTTTGCAAAACTGAAAATAGGAAGGACCATGAAAGTAAAACAAGTTTCACTTTTGTGTTGGAATGTTGTTTTGTGTGCAATTTTCAGAAATGTCTTGAAAGGAAAAGGAAACTTTTGCAGATTTTGTTTTGCATTCACCTTTTAAAATTTTAGTCCATCCCAGCAGACTGTAGGCCCCATTGGTTTACCTTTGGGCTGAATTGTTGGCCCCAGGTGGGTCTGTTAGCGGTTTCCCTGGTGGCCCCATCTGTGTTTGCCCAAAGTGGCTTAGGTGGAGACTCAGTAGTCTGGCAGCTGTGCAGCAGAACTCACTACTCTGTCCACCGGGCGACTGGTGGGCGTAGAGACCCAGACTACCAAGTCTCCACCTATGGAAGCCACCATGGAACCCGCTGACAGACCCACCTGGGGCCCAACAATTCAGCCCAAGGGTAAACCATATGGGGCCCACATTCAAATGTTCGCTGGGATACAGAGTTCAGTTTTATAATTTAGATTTGAAAAGATGTGCTTTTCAGAATTTAGTTTGATTCTATAAAGCAGAATTCATGAGAAGATTAGCTCTTAGCGATCAGTCTGATTTATTTTGAGACAAATGTAGATGCGTACAGATAATTTTTGTTTTCCTCCCATTTTTATAGTAAAACGTGCATTGTTGCTGGAGATTTGTTGTTTCTACATCTAAAAGATGTCCTGTTTGTATGTTTTAAATAAAATGTGTTCATGGCACAATAAATATCGCTTACATGAAGAAATGTGATGTTACTTGTTTTCAATCAAAGTATAATTTTATAGTTTGATTCAGCTTTATTAGATTGTGACCCAACTCAAAAAAAGTAAATTTGCTCAAAGACAAAAAAAGGGAATGTTTCAACTTTATATTTTTAGGTTAAATACAGTAAAACATTTCAATTTAGTTAAAGAACTTATTTATTTGGATTTAGATAAACTAAAATTAATTGGTCTTCTTCAACTCATAAAATATGTTTAATGTAATTGCAAAAATTAGGTTGGGCAAAAAAAAATTACATTGAGTACATTTAAGAAAAATAGGTAGCGCTTACAAAGGATTACATTAAGTAAATGGGGAAAATTAGGTTGGTCTAAATATTTCTTTTACATTGAGTAAACATGATAAAAAATTTGTTTGGGCTACAAATAAATTACATTGAGTAAATGTAGGAAACTTTGGTTGGTTTAAAGATTTCTTTTACATTGAGTAAACATGATAAATTTGGACTGGGCTGAATAATTTATATACATTGAGTAAATGAAAAGAATTTAGGTTGGGTAAATGTAACAAAATTAGGTTGGTCTAAATATTTCTTTTACATTGAGTTAACATAACACATTTGGATTGGGCTGAAAATTTTTTTTACATTGAGTGAATGTAAAAATATTAGGTGTGACAGGTTACTTTAATTTTTTAGGTTTAGCCAAATACTGTCTCATATTTCGGATGTCACTTTTGTCGATGACATCACCAGTAATTACAAATCTGCTAGCGTTAGTGCGGCGCTTACAGCGCTCAAATATACATAAATAAATATACATAACAACAGTGGTTTAATAACTTAAAAAAGGTCATGCTACAACAAAACATCATTACTTACATTTCAATGTAAACTTCTGTGCTTCAAAGCGCACCCACAAGAAGAAAAGCCCTTCTTGTCACGATGCGGGTTAGCTCTGCCAGTGAAAGACACTAACCATGACCAGAACCTAATGACCTCTGACCTCAGACATGGTTCGGCAAACGCTACGCAGCTGCACACCGTTTACCAGGTGTAAGGGTTCAAGGGTTCATAGACAAATCAATCACAACTGACTCCACCACTTTGACTTGAACGTAGGTGTCTCTCATTTGCCAATCACCCACAGGACACTTAAGCTCTACTCAGAGCCTGACTCAGTGCAAAGTATTGTTTGTGCCGCTCAGCCTGCATACCGAGTAGTTCATCCATACCTGATCTCCTCTTTACCTGATCCGGCTTAATCTCTGAGTGTGCTTGTTTGCCACCTGCCCCGACCCTTGCCTGGATCCTTACCACTCTGGTTTCTCTCTGATACTCTCATGCTTGTTGCTGACTTTTGCCCGCCTGACCTGATTTAGATTAGTGGACTTTTTACTGTGTAGCAGTGATAAACCACCAAAGGTTTTTTTTCGACTCAGAACTGCCCTGTAGCATTCATGATAATGGCAGTTTTGTACTTTCCTAGCTTCAGTGAATGTTGCATCAGCGACCAATCAGAGAAGAGTTGAGCTGAGCTGCTTGGAACCAGCTGTCTGTCTGTTCTGTGATTGCAGCTGATGCATGCAATTTACTAATTTGGTCTTTTTTTTATCATCCTAAACACAATTTTTTGGCCCAAAAGTTTTACTGTTTTCTATTATTTAGACTCTGTAGAAATCTTTTTCTCTCCTTTATTGTAAAATTGTGTGTGAAAAACTGATTCACCTATTTCCTCTTGTACCGCTGCTGTGGTCAAACACAATTACGCTCAAGTTGTTGTCGTCCGATTAGTGATCAATCTCAGCTTGTAACTGGTCATCTTCTATAACTGACGGGATTCTCAGCCTCTCAATGATTTCTTTCATTTCCTCTTGTTTTGGAAAGTAAAATCTTTTCATTCTGTTTCTTCTTGACAGATTCTGGCAGGAAAAAAAGCGAAAATCAGTGCATTTTCAAACTTTATGAATTATTCATTGAATACATACTGAACAAATAGGAGTCTGCCAGATGAAACAGACCGATGTGGTGCATTATTAACCACTAAAATGTTTTGTGATAATTACTGTAGAAACTGACGGCAGAGCCTGAATGATTTATGAAGAGAAGAACTTTCATAACGACACACGTCAGTCTTCTGTGCTCATGTTTCCCATCGGGTTTGAGCAGTCATCACTCACAGCCTCCTTTAGCCTTTCTCCTAAGAGGATGGAGTCAGATCATCTGCAATCTATACTTGATCTTGGATGCTCATTCACATACAGGAATATACATCTGGATTAGAAGCTAAATCTAATGTCTTGTAAGTTCAGCTTGGCGTGTGAATGAGCAAAGTGTCACATCTCTAATTAAAAGCATTAGGGATGTGCAGATAGGACTGTTTAACAATGAAGAAGAACAGGAGCACAACCTCCTCTGAACCCCCAGATGAAGCAGATATTTTGTCTTCTTTAAGGACAAGCAGGACTGAAAAGCGGTTGAGGTGGGCCTGGAACTGCTGGAACTGCTGAGCAGCTTTGGGAGCATGTGATGCATGTAGCTGTCCACTCTCCTCAGGAGCCAGCTTTTCACACACTGACTTCATCCCTCCCTTGATACTTCAGATTAACTCCTGGGATATTTTGGTCAGCACACAGAAAAAAGTGATGAAATGCTGTTTTTATGACATTATTTTCTGAGGGTTTTTAGTCTGTTTTTTGTGAAAGTTATCAAACCTGAGAATTACAAATAATTGCAAACTGCTTCTCTTGAATAAAATCTATATTTTTTAAATCAAAGGCAGTTATTCTATATAATTTCCTGTTTATTTGCATGTTTTCATCTGTGTTTATTCATGTTTTTCTTTTTCCACAGCATTTCTTTAAAGGGGTCCTACCATGAAAATTCTCCTTTTTGAGGTTTTAAATGCATTCTACTGTTCATTCCTCACTATAAAGAACCCCAAAGCGGTATTTTGATCCATTCAAGAGTAATCCTCTAAAAACCTCTGTCTGCAGCAGCCCCTCCCATACCCACGAAACGAGCGGGTGGTATCGTGCTGACATAAGCACGACATGAACCGTTCCCTCCAGCAAGAGTCTGCTCTGACAGCTCCGCCCCCCAACACTCAATTTCTCCCCTGAGTTAGTGATGATCAGCAAAAAAGCTTTCATTTTAGATGAAGAATACCGTATATGTTCCAGCTGTGTCCTGTCTTCAATAAATTCCATCTCAAACAGGTGTTTGTTACTTTACGCTGCTCTCCTTTAAGACCCCCCCCCCCAACTCCAGCACAGCCGTGCAGGAGCCGCGTGTGTTTGTGTTGTGAAACAGTGTAAAGATGGCCAGGCCAGCTGAAGGCAGATATATCATATGTGCATCCATCTTTGAAGAAGTTTGGATGATTTTCATGGGAGAAACACAGAGACACGGATTTTGTCTGGGATGATATTGTGAAATGGGCAGCACCCACAAGCAGCGGTAGGCGGAGCTTCAGGAATCAAGTCGTTTTACTTCCAGGTAGGAAAAAACTCATGAAAAATAACTAATATATCATAAATAATATGTTTTTTAGTGTCCCAAAGGTAATACATGATCATAAATATGGATATAGTTCAGTCTGAAAGGCTTAAGGAAATCATGGTATGGCCCATTTAAAAGCTGATGTTTCTGTCAGAACCTTCTGAGTGTTTTTGAATATCTCTATTTTATCTTATAATTTAGTAACCTTTATTAAAAAAAAAATATCCCATTGAAATTAATAATCTTGTTTTTAAGGGAGTCCTGGCTCAGACAGTGAAACTGATCAATAATAATCTCTCCATGCAGGGAGGGCGGAGCCCTGTGTTCTGTGGCTAGGAGGCCATGAGCTGGGGTCTAATATCACATCTGAGCCCAGAGGGTGTCTGTGTCCTTGTTGGTTGTGCTCCTTGCCTCTGAACGCTGGGCTTTTTAAAAAATTCCTCGGTTAGCCCATTTTTAGGGAGCCCCCACTTCTCTCAGGTGTTCCTTCCTTTTAGGGTGAGTGTGACGTCACCCATAACAAACGCTTTACTCCTGGCTATACAGTGGAATGAAGCCAATTCAGTGACGGGCCCCTGGTCACACGCAAGATGGCACCAGAAACAATCTCTAGCTGGAAGCAGAAATTTCTTAACTGCAGGAAACCCTTTAAAAAAAGATATTTTAAAAACGTTTCAGAACTATCAGCTTCTAAGCTTTTAAATGTCAATAAACTGTAACTGTTTATCAGTTTAGTGTGCAAGATAAGCTTCAAATGGACAGAGAACGTTAATCGTTTGATTTCTTTCAAGTCAATTTTAACAAGTGTTCAGATTTGTATAGCTACGCCCGTTTACCTCTGGAGAAAAAGCCGGCAAAATGCAGTTTTTTCTCTGGGAATCAGCTGATCAGAGCCGATGAAATGCAGCTTTTTTTCTCCGTGACAGAGTGTCACAGGGGAAAAAAAAGGTTGTAAAAAGAAAGAAGAAATTGGAAAAAAGGTCAAAAGCTTAAAACGGCACTCTGGGAGAGGACTTCCAGCTAATGATTTCGGCCACAAATGTTGTTTTTTTTGCGGCCAGCTCCGCCAGGGGGAGGGGCTTACAGCTATTCATTTTCAGATGCCATATTTTTTCCCTGCAGCCACATTCTTTTGAGTTTAATCACCATTTTTTCACTATACAGATATTGCTATGTTGGAGGGGAGAGATGGAGCCATCCAGCGATACACAGTCTATGGTAAAGACAAAATAAATATGAGTTAAAACAGTTTATGTCAATGTAAAATGAGGTAAACTGTTCCCACAGAAAAGTGTCATGACTTTCTTAGGCTGTTACTGATGAAGTTAAACCTGTAGTTTATGAGGTCTAATTAATATTCTGCAATTTTGTCAAATAAAGTCTTGTTTGAGGTTGAACTGGGAAAATGCTGCAGAGAGACGGCTAAAGTGAGTATCTGAGCTGTAACCATGAGACCACCACAGGGCAGAGAATCATGTTCCAGCCCTCGTGTGATGTTTCAAAAACGTGAATCATGTCCAAGATTCAGCAAAACTGGCTGGAGACGGAATGAGGCACCTCTGAGAGCAGGCTGGGAGCTGACATGAAGGTCACTGCGGCTGAAAGCAGGACTGAAATAACTGCAGCTGAGAGATGCAAGGTCAGAGCCTGCGGCCGTGTGGTCGCCGTAGTGTCAGCTGCTCTTCAGAATCGGAGCTGCTTCTCGTGGGCTGACCTGCTGCGGCTGAGTGCAGCTCGGATCAGGGCGGAACATCAAGCTGCAGGTCGTTTGTTTTCCCAACAAATCCAAGCAAACTCACATTCTGTTTGTTTTATTCCAGACTCTGAAATCGACCGTTCCAGCCTTCAGCAGAATGCAGAAATGAAAACCAATCAATGCAAAACAATTCATATGCTATTAGGGAATCAATAATGGAAGGTGAAAGAAAAACCTAAAAATTCATTTTGTTGATGAAAGCAGTTTTCTGAAGCCATGGCAGGAATCACCGCTGTGGAGTGTTACTCCACGGTGTGTCACATGTGATGAGTTCATCTGTCATGATGCAGAAACAGTCATAAATCAGTATTTATGAGCACAGCCTGCAGACAGGCTGCTCAAATGCTCTTTTTATATATTAGGAGAGCTGATTAAAGGCTTCAGAGACCCTCCAGGCGCTCCTCCCGCCACTTAAATATCATTTCCTAATGAAGGGCTGCAGAGCTTTTAACATCAAGTCACATTTAAGGGTCATGCTGGCCTGTTTACTTGAAAGCATATTTCCTTTTACAACTGACTGGTGTGGACTCTGAAAATGTAGAGACACTTGCTGGTTTGGCTGCTTTGGTCGCTGAAAAACAGCTGCAGCTGCTTGCAGGAAAAGCATCGCTAAAAGCTAACATGCACCCTGCTGTCTGACAAATAAAGAGTGCTTGAGGTTTCTAATGGAAGAGTGTCAGTGGCTGCATGTACATGTGCAAAATGTCTTTGATCTGATCAAACACCGGACTCAAATAGAACTGTGTACATGGACCTTGAAAAACATTATCCGATTATAGCAGACGTTTGCATACGCCGCAGTTTGATCGGAGCAAATCCTTTTGACAGAACTATTTAAAATACCGGAAACTGTTTCTGTTGTTTACAACAGGTTGCTGTTACCTTGTAGTAAAATGATCTTCTGAAGGTGATTTCTTTTTTTTTTTTTCCTGAAAGTGACTATTAGCACATAAGTGCTAAACTCTTTTCTTAGGCACAGACCCAGAGGAAAAGTTCGTGTTGGCACACAAAATACATGTGGGCAATACAACAATGTGCATCTTAGCTGTGCTCATAACATCAGCCTTTATTTTCTTTTCTGGGTGCGATTGTTGGTAGGCACGGTTTCACATGACTGCTCAGAGTGTGCATTCAAAAGCTGCTTGTGGAGCTCACACACCAGCTGCATTTCCATTCACTCTCAAATTACTTAATGGAAACACCACCATTTCTAAAAAAAAAAGTTTTGAGCTTGAAGAAGGTGATTTTTTTGGGCATTTTGTAATGGACATGTTTTGCAAAACTGCAGTGGAAACTCTTTTTTAAAGTTAAATGTGCTTCTTCGTATGAAGTGTTTATAATTAAAATCTTGGTATTATAAGTTGTGTGTCATAATCTACAGCTCCTCCATAAAATACCAACATCAAATCAAATCTTTTCATATAAAAGAATAACACAAAGTGCTTTACAAGAAAAGCAAAACAGCATAAATAATATAAAAACATGCAATAGAATTAAAAGTTAAGCCCCCTGCTCCAAACCAGCAGACAATACCACCATCCCTTTCTCCCCACCCACTCCCTAACTGATAGAAATAGACAATAGGAAAATAGGCTGTGCACATAAATTGGTTGTTAGACACTAATAATAATTGGGACCTCCCTTTCAATGAACAGCTGCAAAGCCAGCCAAATGCAGCATCACAGACAGGGTCCCACCTCACCACAGCTAGGAGGGGATGCAGGTCGCCATCCAGAGCTGCAACGGCTGAAAAGCAGCTGAACCCAAAGAGAGAGAGGACCCAAATGAGGAAGCACCGGATATAAAAATTAAGAATGAATACAATTTAAAAATGAGAATAAAAAGTAAAAGTAATAAAGAAATAAACAATAAACAATAAAACAATAAATTATTAATAGATTAGTGTAAATTCATAAAACATGATAAAACAGAAAAATAAATAAATAAATAAATAAATAAAAGTAGCAAAATGAGCTAAAACCCAGGCTAAAAAGATGGGTCTTGAGCCTTTTCTTAAAAACATCTATGCTCTCTGCAGCTCTCAGGTCCTCTGGCAGATCACTCCATAAACAAGGTCCATAATACTGGAAAGATGCCTCTCCATAAGTTTTGGTTTTCACTGTTGGAATGACTAGCAGACCAGTGCCAGAGGATCTCAGGGTCCGTGAGGGTTCATATTTGACTAAAAGATCAGACAAATAAGAAGGTGCAAGACCATTAAGACATTTAAAAACCATTAAAAGTATCAAAATCAATCCTGAAGCTGATGGGGAGCCAATGCAGAGATTTTAAAATCGGGGTGATATGAGCCCGTCGCCTGGTCCTGGTGAGAACTCTTGCAGCAGAATTCTGGAGTAGCTGAAGGTTCTTGATATTCGTTTTCGGAAGACCAGCAAGCAGGTCGTTCCAATACTCAATTGTACTCGTTATAAAAGCATGCATCTGTGGGGTTTGGGGCTGGGTTTCATTATGTTTCTGTTTTTTACCTTTGTTTTCACCCCCTCTTGTTTTAGGTGTGTTTACTCCTTTC
>NC_050522.1:2638174-2677264 GCF_002922805.2 Oryzias melastigma | reverse complement strand
TGCTGTTTAAAATCCAGAGAAGTGAGCAAGTCCATAAAATGAGTAACATTGTTGTCTGACTCCCTGTCTACATGAAGGTTAAAAGCACTAATTATTAAAATTGTGTTAAAGGAAGTGTGGACATATGCTAAGAACTCAGAAAACTCCTCAATAAAAACATTTCCTCATCACTTCATCCATAGCTGCATTTTTGCAGCTTGCAGGCTGAATAAGACGCAGACGTCTCCTTTGACAGATGAGGATGAGCACGAGTGCATTGACAGATACTTGAATGGATCTTGTTGAGTTTTTTCATACAGCAAAAAGGGTCCATCTACTTACTTGTTAGAAGGGTTATTTTTCACACTCATCTGTCACTGTCATTGGATCAGCTGTGTTACAAGCACACGGTGCGCAGGGCACACTGTTGTGATGTCACCCAAAGGCTCCCTTTTAATGACTCAAATAAAAAATATAATGAGCATAATTTGGATTTAATGGAAACTGTGTCATTGTGTGTGTGTTTTTTTTATACATTTCTATAATTTTGATAAAGTTTGTGCATATGTGTAGTGAAAACGCAACTATTGTCCTGAAGCCACTCCTCTTTTTGGAGACACGGTTGTCCAAAGCAAGGCGGGCGGCTCTCTCGGGCAAAGCAGCCAGCTGGACTGCTGTCCGAGTTCTCCTCCAGAGCTCACACCCGACGAGGACACACGGAGCTCCGGAATCCAGATGCTCTGCTCCGAGACACGGTTCGCTTGTGCAGAGTCTGATTGGAACAGAGCATAACGAATAGTGGTTACATGATATTTTCATTCTGCTCAGGTTTTTAATTGTGATTACTTGCGTCCATGTAAACACAGCTGCTGACGACATGTTACCTAAACTTTATCCTCTAAAGTAGTGGTACACAGACCAGTTTAATGTTAAACAATGTTTTTACAGAGCGATCTGTACAAGGTTGAACTTCTGATCTCTTTATCAGCTTCCAGTTTTCCTTATTTTTTTAGGGGAAAGTTTATCTTCATCCTCTGAAAGTATCTGTAGCAATAAACTATATTAATATATCAATAAAATATGATACAGATTTTCCTTTAACTCATAACTGTCAAAATCAAAGCTAAAAAATCAGACACCAACTTCCGTCTTACCTCACTTTTAAGGTGTCACAGATAATTACAAACAAGGGGGGTCATAAAAAATTGTATTTTCTAATAATACTTCATGTGAATCCACTGTTGGAAAATAGTCATTAACAGCAACTTGTACCAGTTGGTTGTGATGCATTTTTATTATGATGTATGGGAACAAATATTGGAATAAATCCATATTTGGAGAAAAGACTCTTGGTTTTTGTCTGTTCATAACTGAGTGTATTTGTCCTGAAGTCTATGGTGGCTGAAATATTAAAGCCTCTAATTTCCACCGTCTCTGTTACAGCCGTCTCACAGCAAGCATCGAATGACGCCACTCATTTGACTGAAAATTTGCATCTGCAGATTATACATTTTTAATTGGGTTTAACAATGACAGCTGCCTGCTCACTCTGCAGTGTAAAAAAAAACTTCCTTTGGTGTTTGGTTCCTGACTTTATGCAATTACATTAAATGCTTCATTTGGCCCGTGGACATTCCCACTCCGACCCACTTCAGCCGAGTTTCTGTAACCTTTAAACCAGCGCAGGTCTCGATCAGTGATTAATGATCCGCCCACTCGCTTTCACGCCTTCAGGCCGTGTACGCAGTAGCTCCATCACTTAAGACAGAGAAGGGCACAAACAAGTTGCAGTCCACAG
Source organism: Oryzias melastigma (assembly GCF_002922805.2). NCBI lineage: Eukaryota > Metazoa > Chordata > Actinopteri > Beloniformes > Adrianichthyidae > Oryzias > Oryzias melastigma. The sequence continues at coordinate 2,675,487 of NC_050522.1, read as the reverse complement.
CAATGTGCATACATATTTATGGCATCCTCTGATCCTTGTTTGCACAAAACTGTGCTTTGGTCCATGTTTCCCTGACAGGAACATCCTGAGAGGCTGCAGGAGACAAACACAAACATCAAGTGATGGCAACTCCTGACAGCTCTGCAGTGCTGCGCTTGGCAACAGGGGGGCCCTCATGCAGAATGATGGCTGAAATTCATTTTTTATTGATATACAGTTAAAAAAACAACATTGTTGAGAAATTTGATGTTCTCATGTTGAAATTGTGTCTGCGTATCATTGTGACGGAGTGATGGCCTTTCGCCACCATGAGGTGCAGGTTCTGACGTTAGTGACATTCTATCGGTCAGAATAACCATTCTGGCTCTAATACCTTTTTTTTAACATGTTCTTGATAATTCTCTTTTATTCATACTTTTTTTCTGTAGTTCAAATTATTCAAGTTATAAACTGGCCAATCAGACGCCTCAGTATGGCCTTGTGTCGACGTGACGAGGTATGCTGAGACAATGACCTCATGTTGACCGTTCAAAACATTTGATTGACAGATTTTGTGTAGCCTTCTTTCAATTTTTAGGGGCGTGGCCTTCTAACAAGCTCACTTCTGATTGGCAGGAGTGCCAATAGAATAGTTTCGCTATAGAAACAGACACTCAGACCGACTCAATAACTGCTTACTAACGTCGTCTGGCTCCAACATGGCAACATCTGTAACGTAAAAACTGGCAACCTGGGAGGAAATAATTTTCTATGGATGACGTCACATTTGCTCAGTCCAGTTTTCTAATAGTCATTGTTCATGACAAATCATGGGAACAGATTATATTGACCAAATATTTTGATTTTGTTAGTTTTGTCCGGGAGAAATTCAGTCAACTCTGCCAACTCCCTGTCAGGGTCATGGTTGCTGGAGCCAACCCAGGCACTGTTGAGCAAACGTGGACAAACCTTGAACAGGACACCAAACTGTTGCAAGAACACTCACATTTATAACTGGCAATGACTTCCATGAACACATGAAGCATATTTTGGGACTGTAGACAGACGCACAAGGAGAACACGTAAACTCCACTCAGAAAGCACCAGCCAGGATTTGAACCAGGATCTTCTTGCTGTGAGGCAGGAGTGCTAACCACTATACCACTATTACGGATCTGTATATGTGAATTTGTGTTAACTTCTTCTGTTCTTCAGCTGAGAAAACAGATCAGAGATGAAGGCCCTTTGTGTTAAACAGATGTTATTGTTACAATATGAGGTCATGTAGCTTCAGACACACCGGGTGTCATTGCATAAGCCCTTTTTGTATTTGAGGCTAGACTTTGCTTTTGTTACATTTGTGTGCATTTCCTTTTGTAGACAGAAGAGAAGGGAAGACTATGGTTCCAGAAATATGGAATATGGGTACGGAAATGGAAAAGGAAGGTAAAGGAGTTGGAGCATGATCAAAGGAGCGGGCAGGGTTACAAATGAGGAAACATGCAGCCCAGTCTCAGTAAAATGCGTACATATTCCACGATTTGGGAAATACCGTGTATAATATACGCCAAAACCGGTTTTTGCGTGCGTATAATACGCGCGGTCCTAAACGTGTTAAAATGTGTTTTCCACGTTTGACACGTCCCCTGGTGGAGGCGTGAGCATCACAGACAGCCCCACTGTTACATCCAGGCTCGGTAGATGGAACATAAACGACTCAATCAAGTGTTCAAGATACAAGAAAACCTAGTTTATTCCCACTAAACCACTAACAAACTGGGGAGGGAAAAGAACTGCTGAGTCAGGCATGGTGGTGTGGCTGCTGGTCATGGGAAGAGAGGGTGGGAGGAGCCAAAATGGGCCTTTTAAATCCTCCTCCATCAGGGTGTTCTGGAGCAGGCTGGAAAACCTGGAGCTGGAAGGAAAAACTGAAAGAAAAAAAAAGGTCCACATAACACCCACAAACGAACAATTTGCTTTTCTAACCATAACCATAACCGTAATCCTAACCTTAACCAGGAACAACGTCATTTAGAAAAGAGCCGGAGGATTTTTGACCACGTGATCAAAACAAAACCTAAAAAGTCGTGTATATTGTACGCCGGCGCAACCTATTCTCAACCGTTGCGTATCATATCCACTCAAAAAGCGTGTTTGGTTTATATTATACACGGTATTTCAGAGTGCAAAGTCGTGGAATATGTACACATTTCACTGAGAGTGTGTTGAAACATGTTGCTCAAAGTTAATCATTACTACATCATGGGCGTGATGAACGTTGATGCATGAACTAAGAAACTACAAAACATGTTTTTATGTTTGGGCACTTTTTTTTTACTCAAATTAAATGCACTTTCCTGGACATTTGGGTGAGGATTGTGGACTTTGGTTTTTGTCTGTTGTGTTATGGGTTTTGGTCATGTCCTGTTTTGAATTGTCCCTCAGTCACATCAGTTTCAGGTTTGTCATGTCGTCTTCATTTCTGTTTATTAGATGTGGGAGCTCTAACCGCTTGGCCAAGTGTCAGCAACCTTTATCGGTAAAAGAGCCATTTGGACCCGTTTTCCTCTGTTTAAAACCTTGAAGGAGCCGCAATTGACTTACTTTAGCCTTTAAGAAATTTGGATTTGCATACATGACCTTCTTTTTGTTTATTTTTTTTAATAATTGTGAATAATGTCTATTTTTAATTGATTAAAAAAAATAAAAATAAAAATGAAACATCAGCCCCAGTGGGGTTTAAACCGGCGACCTCCCATTTGTTAAGTCGCCGGTTTAACCGCTAGGCCATCCAGTGGCTAGGAAGAGGTACTTTTGTTCAGGATTAATGTATGTAACATGCATGGCATCTTAAAAACTAGAATTTAGTTAAAAAAAACACTGAATATGCACTTTTCACGGTTTACTTGCAACCGTTCACAGCATTGTGCAAATGGAAAAAAAAAACAACAAAAAAAAACCTTGCTTTGGTTCAGTAAACCTTACTGAAGTAGTTTTGAAACAGAAATTACTCTAAACCAGACAGTTCTGCAAATCAATCATAGACAGTAGACTCTCCTGTATGTTTATCTACATCCCAGTGAATATCAGCTCTATCAATGCACAGAGCAAAGAATCTTCTTGTGAACTGAATCTACCCTCTGCAGACACTACTGTGATGTCCTCACCAGCTGCATTCATGGTCTCTACCAGGTCATTTGGGTATGTGGACGCTGATCATAAACCTTCACCTCCAGGAAGAGAAAAACCAAATTCAGCAAATCCCTGCCTGACTGCAGCAGAGTGCTGGAAGCTGACATCATCCATCCATCCATCTTCTTGACCGCTCTGTCCCTTTCGGGGTCGCGGGGGTGCCGGAGCCTATCCCGGCTACTGATGGGTGAAGGCGGGGTACACCCTGGACAGGTCGCCAGTCTGTCGCAGGGCCTCAATCACACACATTCACTCTCACATTCACACCTAGGGGCAATTCAGAGTCACCAATGAACCTATGAAGCATGTCTTTGGACGGTGGGAGGAAGCCGGAGTCCCCGGTGAAAACCCACGCATGCACGGGGAGAACATGCAAACTCCACACATAAAGGTCCCAGCCGGGATTCGAACCGGGGCCTTCTCGCTGTGAGGCGAGAGCGCTAACCACTTGTGCCACCGTGCAGCCCTGAAGCTGACATCAACCAATGACAATATTGATTGTAACTAATAGTTCAAACACATTTTCACCAGTGTATAATGAAGTTTTCCTAAAAAAAGTTTATCCAAACTTTCATGTAAACACAAACACAATAATATTTAAAATGGATGTATAAAATGTTTGACAACATGTTCAACAAGTTTGTGTGTAAAGACACAATCAATGAAATGAAGATTATTAGTTGGACAGACAATTACTAATCAGCCTGGACAGGTTTCCCCCCCACACACACACCCCCTGCAAGGGGAGCAATGTTTTAACACACAAGGACATTCAGAAGGTTTTTCGTTTGTTTTTAAGGACAGACAGGAGCAGAAACAGTCTTCAGCTGGGGGACATTTTAAAATATACAAGAGAAAAAGGAAAATATATATATATGTACAAAAGAGTGTAGTTCACTTTCGGCTTATCCCTTTCGGGGTCGCCACAGCGTAACAGCACCCACTGTTTCGCATCAGTGACTTGGCAGAGTTTTTACGCCGGATGCCCTTCCTGACACAACCCTGTACTTGAGGGGCACAGGGACCCAGTTAGGCAGCAGCGTCAAGGGTCTTGCCTAAGGACCCAATCTGGGTGGGGATCAGTGGACAACCCTGGGAATTGAACCCAGGGCACCTGGGTGCCAGGCCTTTACCTAGCCCACTGAGCCACCCAGCCCCTACGTATATGTATATGTATATGTATATGTATGTATATATATATATATATATATATATACACACACACACACCCCCCCCACACACACACACACACAAGAGAAGGGCTGCATATTTGTAGGTGGGGGGTCTGAACAATGAGAAGTGATTCTAACAGGCCCAGATCCGGCTCTTAGCTGGACTGTCGTCATCTCCATCTACAGGGGGAAGGTTGAGGGGGGGGCTCTTGAGTCTGATCTGAAGCATTAATTATGCATTTGCTACACATTATTTATTTTGTCCTTCCAGCTTAATGCACATCAGGATTACCTCCACACCCCCACCTGAAAACAGGAAAAACACGCTGAACGAACAAACAGGATGGAGGGGGGGTTTTCCCCTTCCCTGGTGCAGAAAATTGCTTTTTTCATCTCCAGGACATCACACCTTCAATTAATAAACATGAACTGGAGCAGTTTCTCCCTGACATTCAGAAACATGAACAGGGCGGGGCTGGACGACCAACACTTGCCCTCAAACGTGTAGATAAACACATTTCCACTCTGGAGACGAAGAATCTTATTTGAGAGCATCCACAGAGTCTGCCTGTCTGCACGAAGAAACTATATGAAAAGATTCAAGCTGCAGCTGGAGAATAAATAGTTGGATTTAACTAAAAGGTTAGAATGAGACTAATTTATAGTTGGGTTATTTTAACTCAGAAAAAGTATAAACACGGGGTTAGACTTGAACCATTTTAAAAATATATCCAAACATGAAGGCAGATTACTACAGAGCCCCTGATCTGACATGGGTAAAAAAAATAATTATTTTGTTCCCCCAAGTTATGATTTCGTTCCCACGGATTATTAACTTGTCCCCACGATATAAGTAAAGCGTTTCGAATGAAATGATTAATTCGCTTGAACAAGATCTTTTAAATAAAGAAAATCATAAAAAGAGACTCTTTTTCTGGCGGACCGGAAGTTTTTACTGGAAGTGGAATGGGCTCTCGAAAACGTCTGAGTGTGCCGCAGTGCTATTTTTTTTATGAAGAAAGTGCATTTATAACTAAAAAAAAAACGTTTTATTTTATTTTTTAACTATAATCTGACATAGGTATTGTCACGTAATTAAAATAATTATTGGTTTAAAAATTTCATATAAATTATTATTATGTATTTCCTCTCAGTGATGCTGGGAGCCAAAAATCATTGAAAAGAGAACCAACAAATTCATTCATTCATTCAACAAAATCAATGAATGAATGCATTTTATTACAAAATAAGAAACTTTTTTTAAAAAAAAATTCAAAAACATCATAACTAAAACACGTTGATAGCATTCACAAATCTAACTAGTCAGACAAGTATGTCTTGGGTGTCCTCAGAAAAAATGTCCAGAAACCAGAATGCAGCAGCAACAAAGGTTGCAGAGGCGCCAAGGATAAACTTTTACCTTTTATTAAAGGAAATGAGCACATCTGTTGCTCACAAGGGTTGCTTCAGTAAGCACTTCACAGCTTCACAGTTTTTCACAGCCCCACCCCAAACATTTCCACATCCTTATAAACCCACTAGGCCCCTCCCAGTGGGCGTTGCAATCAATTAATGGTTTCATATTTAAACAGTTATACAATAGTTTCCATAAATAAAAATAAACAAAAACATTTCTCAGACTAACTGAAAACACTCTGTTGTATGAACAGCGATTTCTTGGTCCACCTTAAAAATAATACGAAGTCAGGTAAGTCACGTGAGCGGCAGGATCGGACGCGAACTTCCTGTAAACAAAAGAAAAGAGCTACAGGTGACGGCATGCTTCGCTATATGTAAATGTAAGTGTATGGATTACATGTCGGCAACCCTGTGTGCACCCAGGGGGACCTGCAGAGGGAGAGGGACAGAGAGGAACGTAAGTGCGTGAGATGAATGGAGCGCGTGTGTGGCTGCGGGTGTGTGTGTATGTGCGCTCGTGTCTGAGTGCGGCTATCAGCTGATGGTGCTACACCGTCACATCACCCCCCTCCTCTGGGAGATTGGCGATGTGCGGCAATCAAGACAAATAATCTGCCACATTTATCAGTAAAAAATTATTGGATTCTTTTGTCCTTTTTCTGTTAAGGCCGTGAGGGGAGCGGCTATAGTGGCAAACTGGTGGACAAACCGCCGGTACCAGCCTGCTAGTCCTAGGAAGGACCGTACCTCCTTCTTGGTGCGTAGTCGAGGGCAGTTGCGGATCGCTTCCACCTTATCCACTTGTGGACGCACCTCACCACCTCCCAGTAGGTACCCCAGGTAGCAGCTTTCTCTCTGGGCCCACTCACATTTGGCGACATTCAAGGTCAGACCAGCATCTTGTATCCTCCCAAGGACAAGAGACAGGTGTTGAAGGTGTTCCTCCCAGGTGTTACTGAAGACCACCACGTCATCCAGATAGGCTGCACTGCAGTCGTCACATCCCTGCAGCACCTTGTCCATCAGCCTTTGGAACGTGGCTGGTGCTCCATGCAGACCGAAGGGCATTACTGTAAACTGAAACAGTCCAGCAGGTGTTTTGAATGCTGTGTACTGCCTGCATGTGTTGGTGAGAGGTACCTGCCAGTAGGAACTGGACTGCACCACTCAGAGTTGGAGGGCTCGATGACACCTAGCTCCAGCATCTTCTTCACCTCATCATTCAGCTGTCCCACCAACCTCTGTGGTACTCGATAAGGCCGTTGCCGGATGGGTTGTCCATTTTTGAGCCGTATGGTGTGCTCAACGAGTGATGTTCTGCCTGGCTGGGCTGAAAAGAGAGACGGAACTTTATAAAACAAGTTGAGTAACTGTGTGGTCTTTTCAGGGGACAGATGTGACAGAGATGGAGAGGTTGGCTGGGTCAGTGGTTCTCGGTCAAAGTCCATTTCTTCTTCAACCTTCACGTTCCTGACCATCAAGACCTTCTCTGGTAGAGGACTAGCACCATCTTTCCACTCCTTGAGCAGGTTCACGTAGTATGTTTGTTTGTCTTTTTTCTTCTCAGGATGGTACACCTCATAAGTGACCGGCCCCATCCTGCGGATGTACGGCCCTTGCCACTTCGCCAGGAGTTTACTGGAAGAAGAAGGGAGAAGCAACAGAACCTTCTGACCTGGTTGGAGTTCACGATGACGGGCCTGCTGGTCATACCACATCTTTCGGCTCCTCTGGGCTTCTTGCTGGTTCGTTTCGGCCTCTTCCCTGTACCGTGCCAACCGGTCTCTCATCTCCAGAACAAACTGGATCACACCCCTCTCTGCGGTGTCGGTTGGTTTGGCCTCCCAGCTCTTCTTAAGCAGATAAAGTGGACCTTGAACCTCCCAGCCATAAAGAAGCTCGAACGGAGAGAACCCTGTTGAAGCTTGAGGGACCTCCCTGTAAGCAAACAGTAGAAATGGCAGCCAACGGTCCCAGTCTTTTCCTGCGTCACTCACAAATTTTTGTAGCATTCTCTTCAGGGTCTGGTTGAACCATTCCACCATGCCATTTGTCTGTGGGTGGTATGGGGTTGTCTTGATGGCTGTGATCCCCAACTGCTTTTGGAACAGCTTCATCAACCTGGAGGTAAAGTTGGTTCCCTGATCGGTTAGAATTTCATCTGGTATTCCTACCCTGCAGAAAAGCTGTATCAAAGCTCTCATAACTGCAGGGGTGGTTATGGTTCGCAGGGGAAAAGCTTCTGGGAAGCGAGTAGCATAGTCACAGACCACTAGGATATATTCATGACCACTGCTGCTCTTAGGTAGGGGTCCAACAATGTCCATTGCAATTCTCCTGAAAGGTGTGGAGATTACAGGTAGGGGGTGCAATAGCGCTCTGTCTGACTTGTGGGTGACAGCAGTTTTCTGACATGTAGGGCATGTTGCACAGTACTTCTGAATGTCAGAATACATAGATGGCCAAAAGAAACGTGAACTAACACGAAGATATGTTTTGTGCCGACCTAGGTGACCTGCCCATGGAAGTGTGTGTGCGAGGTGCATGATCAGTGGCCTGCAGGTAGTTGGAACAACTATACGTTTGTGATCACCATCAGCAGCATGCAAAACATCATCAACAATAATAAACTGCGTATACCCCAAACAGTTGTCATTTTCAGTTGTCACCTTAGCAAACAAAGGCTTCAAGGTTACATCTTCTTTTTGCAGTTTTGAAATGTTATCAGGTATTTTAAATGCATCATCTGGCATAGAAATCTCTGGCTCAGGTAATTTAAGTTTTTTCTTAAACCGTCTCTGACGACGGGACTTTTTAGGCATTTGTTTGCCACTCTCAAAGAGGCTGTCATCAACAGGTGGAAGACCTTGGACCCCGGCTTTGGCCTGTGCGCTGGTAAGCACAGGTGCTGAGACAGTGACATTAACCTTAGCTTGGTTGCTAGGATCAGCGATAGCATTTTCATTTAACAGGTCTTTTAATACAGGTAAATCATAACCCAAAATCAAATCAACAGGTAGCTTTTCTACCACTCCAACAGTCAACAGATATGGCTGCTCATTAATAGTTATGGTTACGTCGGCTTTTGGGTACAGGTGCTTGTCACCATGTACACACACAACGTTTGTTTGTCTGCTATAGTCCAGACCACCAATAGAAATTAGACTCCATTTAATCAAAGAAACAAAACTTCCAGTGTCCAACATAGCAGTAACCTGCTGTCCATTTACAGTCACAGACTTGAGAGGCTGCACAGTGTTCTCATCAGTGATGGCAGACCCTGTACTCAAGTCAGTCTCTAATCTAGGTGCATAGCAAGCACCTGTGAATTTAGCCTTGCGAACTGGGCATACAGACGCTTTGTGACCAGGCTGCTGGCAATAGAAGCACACAAGGTCCTTACCGGCCATTCGCTGACTAGGGGCTGGGTTGGTACCTTGAGGTGACTGGTTGAAGTCTCTCCATATGGGACCCGGTGGGCCGGCTTGGATTGAACGACGCTGACCCCCACCAGAGGGCCTGGTGAACGACGTCCCTCGTCGGGCGTTGAAGTACTGCAGCGCGAGCCGGGCAGCAGTGAGGCCGTCCTCCGGTTCGTGCTCCTTCACCCACGTCCTCACATCTGGTGGAAGTACCCTCAGCAGCTGCTCCAGGATGACGATCTCCCCGATCTGCTCCTTGGTGTGTTGCTCCGGACGGATCCAACGTCGGTAGAGGCCCTTCAGTCGGTGGTACGTCTCAGTTGGATTCTCCCCGGCTGGAACACTCACAGACCGGAACTGCTGGCGATACGTCTCTGGCGAGATGTCAAACTTCAACAGGAGTGCGTCTTTCAGGTACTTGTAGCAGTGGGCTTGCTGCTCGTCTATTGCGGTGTAGGCCTCCAGTGCTTTCCCAGACAGCAGTGGAACCAGGCGACACGCCCACTCAGTCTCTGGCCATCTCCAGGTTTTGGCCATTCGCTCAAAGCGAAGCAGGTAATTTTCAATGTCCTCACCTGCTTGATATGCAGGGATCTTTGGTTCCATGTAGGGCCTCCAATCAGGCGGGTGTTGACTGGATCTGCCCCGAGAGTGGTCAGACCAGCTGTCGTCCTCCTCAGGCTCTACTGGACGCTGGTGACGAGACGATGCAGCTGGGGTTGGCAGTTCCATTCTTGGGCTGCCGGCTGTGGCGGAGCTTGGTCCAGCGACATCAGGAGTAGCTTTCCGCCGCCGACTGGGATGGTGCTCTGGTTTGACCATAGAAGCTCTCAGACCTTGAAGTGCAGCAATGAGGCTGTCTTCCCGCTTCTGCTGTCCATGAAGGAAGTCCCTCATCATGGCTACCTGGTCAGCTTCTGGGCTTGGAGCCATTGGGTCAGGACAGGCACCAGGCTCCCCTTCCTCCTCCGACGATGAAGATGATGACGGTGGGCCCACATCAGAAGTTGGCTCCATCTCATCCTTGTATGAACGAAGACCCTTGCATTTAACCTTTTTGTGGCTGGCCATCTGCGTATCCCACTTCTGACAACAAGTATGTCTTGGGTGTCCTCAGAAAAAATGTCCAGAAACCAGAATGCAGCAGCAACAAAGGTTGCAGAGGCGCCAAGGATAAACTTTTACCTTTTATTAAAGGAAATGAGCACATCTGTTGCTCACAAGGGTTGCTTCAGTAAGCACTTCACAGCTTCACAGTTTTTCACAGCCCCACCCCAAACATTTCCACATCCTTATAAACCAACTAGGCCCCTCCCAGTGGGCGTTGCAATCAATTAATGGTTTCATATTTAAACAGTTATACAATAGTTTTCATAAATAAAAATAAACAAAAACATTTCTCAGACTAGCTGAAAACACTCTGTTGTATGAACAGCGATTTCTTGGTCCACCTTAAAAATAATACGAAGTCAGGTAAGTCACGTGAGCGACAGGATCGGACGTGAACTTCCTGTAAACAAAAGAAAAGAGCTACAGGTGACGGCATGCTTCGCTATATGTAAATGTAAGTGTATGGATTAGATGTCGGCAAACCTGTGTGCACCCAGGGGGACCTGCAGAGGGAGAGGGACAGAGAGGAACGTAAGTGCGTGAGATGAATGGAGCGCGTGTGTGGCTGCGGGTGTGTGTGTATGTGCGCTCGTGTCTGAGTGCGGCTATCAGCTGATGGTGCTACACCGTCACACATTATAACTAAAACACGATGATAGCATTCACAAATCTAACTAGTCAGACACAGTTGTGAGAAAAAATATCTAATTATTAAAAGAACTTTTAACAAAATCAGACATTTGATAATCTACTAAAATAATGTTTATTTTATTTGAATAAAAACAATTTCTCCCACAACTATTCAACTTGTTTGTGGTTTGTTTGCCAGCCATTTGATCTATTTATGTTCCATTACAAAGAGATATATAATTGGGTAAAATAGTTTGATTTAGTTAAATGTATGAACGAATGAATGAATGAAATGGTTTATTTCAAGCAATCAGGTAATAATACATAACATGTCACTTAGTGAATCACAAGTAGATCACTTGAAAGGGAGCGGAAGGAAGCGAACTTATATAATCCCACCCCGACTCGACCATTTTCTCTACATCAACTATCAATATCCAGTTCAGGACTTAATGTCAAATATTAATAGATTCAGGATATTAAGGACCCAGAACCGGAACTATCTAAATGGGGCAGAGATAAGTTTACTTCTTTCTGTCCACTTACATCTTCACCAAATACAAGAATATAGTGTAATTTATTGGTATGTGCTGTGAAAATGAAATAAATGTCATGGAAAAACATGATCCAGTAATGACTATAACATAAATAAATATAATAACTTTATTAGTACTACAAGGGCATGTTCTCCAGCATAAAACAAGATTAAAAACAAAAGACATGGCTGTCATTTACAGATCTAACTAAGCTGAAATATTTAGATGAGCAAAAATATCACAACTAAAACCTCAAAAACCAAAAACCACCTTGCATGTGGTGCCGCTCTGAATCTCCATGGTGGTCCATTTTGCCATGTGGTGCAGCCTTGTTTTATGGAACACAAACAACAATAAGACATAAAAATTGTGGTTGTCATCCTGAACTCGATCCGTTTCTCGAGTAAAACACATTTCTGAAAAAAAAATCAGCTCAGACAAAAAGATTTTGAGACTAGCTGCATTTCCATGATACACATGCACAAAACTTTATTGAAATTCTAGAAATGTAAAAAAAAAACAATTTCACAGTGACACTGTTTCCATTAAATCATAATTATGCAAGTAAACACAAACCAACTCACATGACAAGTCATCAAAAACATAGCAATTCATCCATTTACAGTTCCACGTGAGAAACCGGTTAGGTGATATAGGAAAAAAATAGGCATTTTAACAAGTGAGCAGCTGGACCCTTTTTCTTTTTAAAAACACGACAAGACACTGCTGTTTTGGATCATTTAACAGCAAAACCTGAAAATGTTCTCCACAGTTTTCTATCCTCAAAGTTCTTCAATATTTTACGTTCTAAGTATTAGATATTAGTGCAGAGCCCGTATGAAAAAAGTCTTTTTTTCTCAGCAGAATCAGCTGATTCACGTTGATTACATCCACCTTTCAGCAGCATGAGGCTGTTTCTTCAGAATAAGCTGGAGTTTCGTTAATTGTGTCAAATGTTGAAGAGTTACCATAACCAAAAGAATGTAAACACTGGAGCTAAAGCTCCGATGTTAAAGCTAATTAATTTTTTCAGAAGTTATGTCTGTGAGCGGAACTTCAGTCTCAGTTTTGACTCAGTTTTCACCGTCATGAAGATGTGTTTACTTCCGATAGCAGTACCGCGGGCGGCTCTTTTGGCTTTGTTTTAGTTCGTAAACTTAAAATCCAACATTAGTCTGCACAGCAAAAATACATCGTTCCCAGATGATATTTTGATCATATATTACTACAATTTACTACATCTATAAAGATCGCGAATCAGCGATCTTGGACGTCGCGAATATCCGTACTCGAATTTTCGGGAGCAGATCGTGAGTATTTGAGAACCCGGATACTGGTTACAGCCCTACATTTTATGTATTTAAAAAATGACCTGGGAATAGTTACTTTCTTTTAATGATGTTGATAGATACTTCTACTTTATATTTATGTTTAGATTGTATTTTTATTGTTACTGTTTTGAGAAAGACAAATTGCCACCTGTCCATAGACAACAGATGAAAAATAGTTTTATGGCAGTTTTTATTGTGTTTGTACCTGATGCTGACAGAGCTGAAGAAAAGCTCCAAATGGCTTTGGACGAAGTGTCTACAATTAAAAATTCAAGACACTTTTAGAACAAGGCTAAACTTGTTCAGAAATCATTGCCAATAATGTGTCCTCATTGACAAAGCTGATGACCGACAGATTCCTCTAAAGAAAATGTTTTATCAATATGATGATAAAAAATGCCTCAAAGTACCAAGTGCCTTTTAGTTACTTAAAAAAATCCTTTGAAAATGTCTAACTAATCCATAATAAATTAGAATACACAGAAACAGGTAGTAATTGAAAACATTTACTCTCAATTATTACATAAATCTTAATAAAATATACTTTTAAAGACCCACTCTAATGAAAATAATGTTTTTTACATGATCTTGTAGCATTTTTCTTATCGTGGAGAACAAAAGAATTTAAAATGAAAACAGATAAATACACAAACCCTTTGGAGATGTGATGGATGAAGACAGGATCACATCTTCTCTCAGATGGACAATCTTCCTGGTTTAATCAAAGTCCTCTGGCTAGAAGGTCTCCCTGCGGAGCCTGAGAACTCCGTCAAATCACCCCTTTCTCTTAGAGCTTCCCCTCACTTCTGTTATTCTACGTCACTGGCAAACCTCTGAAAGTTGACAGCTGGAAAAAAAAAACAATATATTAAAATATAATAAGACCGAGGAACAGTTTCGACCATTAGCACAACTTTGTGAGCCACGAAACGTTGTTTACGATTATACAAACACATAAATGCTCCATTAAAATTATTGTTAGAACTTCTAAAGGCTGCACAGACAAAAGGCACGGCTGTGATGCTCCGTGGACTACAGCTGTTTGAGGACGTAGCATAGCTAAAGCAGACTCACCAGTACGGCGGCCCCGATGGTTCAGTCCGGAGCTCAGAATGATGCCTTTATCCATGAATAATCTCCATTGTGAAACACTGTCTGACCAACTTGCGTCTCAATTTGGTCATTTTTTTTCTTCATTAAAAAATAGCACTGCGGCACACTCCTTAGGCGTTTTTGCGAGCCCGGTCCACTTCCGGTCCGTCTGGAAAAAGAGTCCCTTTTTATGATTTTCTTCATTTTAAAGATCTCGTTTGAACGAATTAATTATTTCGTTCGAACGCTTAATTATATTGTGGGGACGAGTTAATAATCCGTGGGAACGAAATCATAACTTGTGAGAACAAAGTAATATTTTTTTTACCCATGTCAGATCAGGAGCTCTGTAGATTACAGATCCCAAAGCCGAAGACCCATCCTTCTTTAAATTACAGAGTTTTACCTGCCAAAAATTAGTAGAATTTGTAACCCAAACCCCAAAAACATTGTTTACCAGTTTTAAATCAAATGTTTCCAGATCAATTTCTGTTTTCTACCTCATCCTTGTGACGGTAAAGAGAGAGCAGGAGGTCCTTAAATCGGAGATGCACCTCTTCCAACACTGTCAAAGACTATTTCAAAACCAGAGTCCTTTGTTAAAAAAGAAAAATCTTAAAAAAAACATGAAAAAGAAATATTTAAAAATACAAAAGTAATTTCCAGAACACAAAATAAAATGTTAGAAAAATGAAACACATTGAGAAACTGGAAAAAGTATGCTAACCTTCCACTCCCCTGACTTAACTTTTAAAAAGATTGGACCGGGTCATCACAACACCCAGCAATCAGCAGGTTTAGATGTTCCTGCAGCAACCTCTTCTCAAAATGAGGCTGCAGGTAATCTGGAGGGAATAATCCAAAATATAGGTCACACTTGACAGCCTTGTAAAAGATTTTTATTTAATGAAAACTGCAGCTGTGCTCAAATGAATGATTAACATGCAGCAATGATGAACCCAATGAAAGGAAAATGAGTTTTCACACTGCACTGTTGCACGAAGAAGAGGAGGGTCTTACTCCTGCGGCGCATGTGTACCTCTATGTGACGAAGAGCGCAGCAGCCGTGAGCTAACGTCTGGCTTCACAGTTTTCACTCCTGAGCCAAAGAGAAGCGTGAGGAGATTACGTGCTTCACAGGGATTACATGCTTCATGGGGATTACTTTCTCACTCGGGGATCTGCAGCTGAACTTTGCCTAGTCACTAAATGTCAGCTCACAGCAAAACAACCAAAGGAAGGAAATGGTGTTAACGTCCCTCTCTGCGCAGTTTGAATCCCAGAATAAAATCCTGGTGAACGTTTTTGGATCTCTGTACCTCTGATTTGATTCTACTCTGGTTTCACACTCACATATCGAATTCCCACAACACTCCACGGACAAGAATCCCACTGCAACAAGGAATCCTGGGAGAGAAGCTGTGCTCCTCCATCTAACTACAGCTGTGAGGAGTTAGGAGATAAACGGAGGGGAAATAATCCAATTAGCTGTAATTGGCATGTCTATAATCAAAGTCCCTGAGGAGAAAGTGACTGCAATCCCTGCAAAGCTTCCTTTAAACACCACAGCCATCAGCAGCAGGAAGAGGACAGGTGAAGGAGTGGAGAAAGGTGAGAAACATGGAGGATACATGAAGCATTATTGTGATTAAGCATGTATTAATCAGAGATCCTGAACCTGCTTATCCTGATGGCACTAATGTTTTCACATGTACAAAACAAAACACTGTTTCTGCTGTTAGAGGTTTGTTTGTCTGATGTTTACAGCACCAGTTTCTGTTTTTGACTTCATATCAAACAAACACTAGCATGGTTTATATGCTGTAAACCTAACACAGCTTCAAGCTACAAGGACTTTCCCAGCATTCCTCCACTTCTTGCAGCAGACGGTCACTCTCCTCATAAACACCAGTTTGTGTCTCTGTGACATTTGATTGACAGAAACTAGAGGTGGATGTTGCTGTAAAAAAAACTAGAATATGAGAACAAGGACAGCAGAACACTGCAGTCACCTCAGGTACAGTTGTGAAAATAAGTATTTGGACACCCTGTGATTTTGTAAGTTCTCCCACTTATCAATTACAGAGGGGTCTGAGATGTTCATCTGCATCTCCACTGTGAGAGACATAATCCATTAAAAATAATCTGGAAATCACATTGTAGGATTACCAGATTTTATATTATATTTTTTATATATTTAAAAATTATTTCTTTGTACTGTATTCTTCGACTGCTCTTAAGTATTTGAACACCTAAGAGTCAACCTCCACTCCACTTTAAATTAGAAGCACAAGTTTGAGGCCATTAGCTGCATAAAAACCACGAATTATATTTCCAATATTCATTCTACTAAACCTAATAAAACAGCCTGTAGAAAACTACAGAGAACTGTAAGTGTCTTCTACTTTGATGTATTTTGTCTATATTTCATGCTACTAATATGCATAGATGAATACAAGAACTGTTAACATTTGAGTCGCACAAAAAGTTGTTTCATTTTCCAATTAGACAGGAATCACCATGGACTATGATGTTTGCAGATGATATTGTGATTTGTAGTGAGAGCAGGGAACAGGTGGAGGTGGAGTTAGAGAGGTGGAGGTTTGCCCTGGAAAGGAGAGGAATGAAGGTTAGCCGCAGTAAGACAGAGTACATGTGTGTGAATGAGAGGAACCAGAGTGGAAGAGTGAGGTTACAGGGAGAAGAGATAAAGAAGGTGGAGGAGTTTAAGTATTTAGGGTCAACAGTACAGAGTAATGGAGAGTGTGGAAAAGAAGTGAAGAGGAGAGTGCAAGCAGGTTGGAATGGGTGGAGAAAAGTGTCAGGTGTGATGTGTGACAGAAGAGTTTCAGCACAAATGAAAGGAAAGGTGTACAAGACTGTGGTGAGACCAGCCATGTTGTTTGGACTAGAAACAGTGGGACTGAAGAAAAGACAGGAAGCAGAGCTGGAGGTAGCAGAGATGAAGATGCTGAGGTTCTCTTTGGGAGTGACCAGGATGGATAGGATCAGGAATGAATACATCAGAGGGACAGCACATGTTAGAGGTTTTGGAGATAAAGTCAGAGAGGCCAGACTGAGATGGTTTGGACATGTTCAGAGGAGAGACAGTGAATATATTGGTAGAAGGATGCTGAGTCTAGAGCTGCAGGAAAGAGGTCTAGAGGAAGACCAAAGAGGAGGTTTATGGATGCAGTGAATGAAGACATGAAGGTGGCTGGTGTTAGAGTGGAGGATGCTGAAGACAGGCTTAGATGGAGGAAACTGATTCACTGTGGCGACCCCTGAAGGGAAAAGCCCAAAGGAAAAGAAGAGTTAAATGAAAAATGACATCTGCAAGAAAAAGTTATAAATTAAAAAGAAAGAAAAACAGCATTAGCAGATCAAATGTCTTTCAGAATCTATCTTTATTCATTTTAAAAGTATTCAACCATTGCTGTTTCACTTGCAACTCCCTCTGTCTTTCTCTCATATTCGGCTCAGCGCAAACCCCGCCTCCCCATGCGCAGCGCAAATACTATTGACCATTCAAACACGGCTTGAAAAGAAGAAAGAGAGATGGCTAAAGAAAGATAAAAGAATAATAATAAAAGATCATGCTCCAAGAAACGAGCCAAGCCGAAACTGTGCGGGGACTTACACGAATATGGAGAACTCCCGCCCCCCTGATCAAAGACACTTCTGACTCGCTGTGAGTGTGAGCGCGGGCTCACGCGCCTGCGCCTGTGCGTTGGGACTCGCGGACTTGCTGGACAAACGTAACGTTGAGGCACGCCCCGCTGTACCCTCAGCTGCGCAACTATGTTTTTAAGCGTTTGGGATAAAATGTATTGGTCCGATAAAAATTGATGTCGGTTTCGCTACGGTATCCTTGCATTATACTGCCATGCTCGTGCAGAGCGCCCCCTGGTGGACTTTATTTTAGGAAACCAATTCAGGGAGAGAGAGGACCGGTAATCATTGGTGAATTGAAATATTGCAATAGTTCGCCATACCGATATTTTGTCCCACCTCTAATCACCACTCCTTAATGGGTTTCATCTGTCTTATTGCTTTTTCCCTCCCTTTTCTGTATTTAATGGTCTCCTCCTCTCACTTTCGTGCAGATTCGCTTTGTTTCACCATGTACCAGCCTCTTGTCTCTCTTGCCAGGTTGTTGATCCTGTGTGTGACATTTTTGGTCTTTGGTCTTGAGTTTTTGTTGGACTTTGCTCTGGAGACTGGTTCAGTGTTTCAGCCCTTTCTTGGTTTTTGGATTTTTTTTATTTTTTATTAAAGACTCATTTTTTGGAACTGCTAGCTGTCCTGCATTGTGTCCGCACACCAAAGTCTGACTGTGACTCCAGTTTACAGATTAAGAACGGCAAAGCTGACTGAGGACCCTGTTTAAAGCAATTTTAGGTAAATAATAAAAGGTAACCTTACCAATTTCAACAGAAATTTGTACAATATTTTTTCTCTCTACCTGGTTGTATTGTTTTCCCTCTTAGATCAAATGTCAGTATTCCTCCTGCAGAATGCTCCACAGCTGCTTCCCCAAATTCCTATGGATGATATTAAACCAGTTGTGGATCATTTCTCTCTAACAACCCGGTTAAAGTTAGATGAAGGTTACAGAAACTTCATTGAATGCTGCTGGTTTGATTATGAAGGTAATTCAGATTTTCTTCTTCTAATTTATGCTAATGATACTGCTAGCTTCCCACAACGCGGATAAGACATAGAGCTGCAGAAGATCTTTTCTGATCAATTAAAGTTGATTACATTTCTATGTTCACAAAATCACTAAAAACAGAGACAAAGTCAAACAATTTCAACGTGTCTAACAAAAAAGAAAACTAATCATTTATTTTTATTCATCTAATATTTTCCAATCAAATTTTTTCTCAAAATTTTTTTTCACAAGAAAATCAAGGGTACAAAAAATCTGAATGAAAATTTAGAGGTTAAAACATTCGGAATTGATGGAACGGGAAAAACTTCGAAAGCTGTGTAAAGTGGTGTAGTGAAGAGCTATAGATGCTATCACTTTTAGCATCACTGCGCTCCATGTGCTTCTTTGTTTACAACCAGCGATCTGCACAGATCTTCTATATGATATCAAAGTGAATGTCTGCAGGATCTTCTGATGTGCATTATATCAGCAAAAATACAGCAGATACTCCCATCTCAGCGGCTCTGTACTGTTCTTTTTGACAAGTGACGTGCTTCAAACTGAGCCTGAGACAAATGGAGGTTTTCAACTGACAGGAAGAGCTGCTGTCACCTGCGTCACTCACAGCCGTGACGGCGGGAGTCTCACCAGAACACAGATGAAGGGTGAGAACGGCGAGGAGCACGCCTTTATGAATGTCTCCGTGTCTACTCTGCACAGCATAATGAGATTTTCTTCTTTTTTAAGTTGCATCAAACTTCAACATAAAATATAAATTTGCTTCATTTCCTTTGAGTTTCTCCTCACAGCTGTTCACAGACACTTCCTGCTGTTGTCGCTTTTAGACGACTGCGTCACGGCAAAAACACAAAGTGAAGGAAAGTCTGGAGAACCAGTTTATAACCAGAATCACTGGTGAACCTCATCTTAATTAAATCTGTCAGTGAAGGAGACTGTGTTTTGGATTTCTAACAAACATGGGAGCTTCAAAAAAGTAAAATAAAAAATGAATTTCTTCAAACCAGAGTTTGTTGTTTTACTGCTGGGTGGTTCTTAAGCTTCCCTTATCACAGACCCCCTAGTGTTATGTTCATCTCATAAAGGTTCAGAGAAGTATTTAGTGATGTCTTCAATAACAATAAAAAAGAAAACATGAAATTAATTCCTGAAATTCAGCGCTGAAATTATATGAGTTTTAATGTGAAACACCTGTGAGGCGTAGGGTCTCATGTCATGAAGACCCTTTCAAAAGATGAAGCAACACTCAACTCTGTCCAGTCTGTGTCTATGTTCGTGTTTCAGTCAGACACCTCTATAAGAGCTGATAAATCTTTTGAACTTAGAGTCGCACAGACCGTCAGATCTCAGTACAAACTGGTTTGTTTGAGAAGGTTCACATTCATCCAGGTGACGTCTTGAAGTCCGGACATCTGAACTCCACGTCTTCTTTCTTTGAAACATTTCACCACTCATCCAACTGGCTTCATCCGTCTGACACAAGTAACTTGGATGTGTGGTGACTCATTTCAGAGCTGTCTCCTCCTCGGGTCACTGGAGGGATCTCTCTAGAGTACTAAATGCACTACATCTCCCAGAACCCCAACGCACAGTTCCTGGATGCCTCTCAGCTGACTCTCATTTGCCAATCACACACATGACACCTGAGCACAGCACAGGGCCTCACTCAGTGTGAAGTTTTGTTTGTTCCACTCAGTCTGCATACCAAGCATTTCAACCTGGACCTGATATTCTGTTACACGACCTGCTCTGACCCAGTTTGCCGCCTGCCTCGACCTACGCCTGTCCTATTCTACCCAACGTCAGATCTCTGATGTTCCCATTGTCATGGTTCAGTCCTGCCCCTTCACCCTTCCACTGTGCTGATTGATTCCTCCAGCTGCGTTCACACTGTTTACGGTGCTCAAGTTCATTTCCACTCTGCCAGTTTGTTGAGTCAGTTCATGTTCCAGCAATTCAAAATTCAAGTCTTCTAGTTGTTTCATGGTTTTGACTTTTTTTTTGGCCTTGATTAAGAGTTTAGCAGTGATGGGTGGATGAGGCTTTGTGAAGCGTTTTGTCACATTACCCAAACTGTTGCGATACTGTGTCTCTCATTACTGACTGGACAGAAAGGACCATTGCTGGCAACCAGTTGAGAAACTCCACTGATATACTGATTAAAACAAGTGTATACACAATCATTTTTGACATAGTCATGGCTTCTTCATTCTCATCCCTCGCTCTGCTCCCGCTTCTTCTACATTGGGGAATCCCCAGAAGATCTGGTCACGCCATCCGTCCAGCTCAATTACACTCTGGAGTATTCTGTCACAGCTGCTTCTGAGGATCTCCAACATAAGCGATCATCATTACCCCATGCTTGGGGTACCACTACCTGCCTGACCCTGATTTAGCTTTATGGACTTTTAGCTGTGTTGAAACCTGTCATCCTGTCTGAGCTAAGAAACCTGCTGCACATGGAACCAGCTGTCTGCCCATTTGTGACCCAGACTGCTTTGATACGGTGAATAAAGACCCTAATTGTGAAGAGACAATCTAACTTTAACCAGTAACAAAATGAGAAGACACAAGAACATCTCTCATTCACTCTCTGTACATGCCTTCAAAAGTTACAAAGTCCCACTAACAAAATGCTTAATCAATAGTAAAAGTTTTAATTATGATTATGTAGTTATTAGTCAAAATAATTAAAAAATCATATTTTTAAAACATGTTTTCTTCAGAGCAGCAGGAGTTCACCAGCAATTCACCTCTGAGTTGAGGGTGGGACTGTTGGCTCAGAAGTAAGAGTCATCGGGTATCCCATTATCCCTTTGTTTTACACTCTTTCCCACTAGCTGTCAGCCCCTCACAACCATAAGCTAACATTAGCAGTACAAACACAATGGTGAGCAATATTGGAGCTATCCAGACGTACAGCTTTGTTCTAAATTCCAGCTCAGACCAGGAAAACAAACTGCATCTCTAATTTTAAACAGACCGTCTTGTTTATGTGACTGTAGACAAAAGGAAATGTTCGGATAATGTTTTTTTCTGTAAGCTATGCCAAACTGCCACTGACCAGAGAGCATGTCTCCTCTGCTGGTTTCTCAGACCCTATAGCAGCAGCCTGGGGATGTTGGCATAGTGGTCCAAACACATTGTGCCTGGCAGCTAACAGATATCTCCTCCCCCTCAGTGATGTCCTGGTGCAGACTTGCAGTGGCGTTCCTGCAACTGCCGTTCTGCGGGAAGGTGAGCCTGCAGCCATGCACTGACTTCTGCTGCTGCGTCACTGGGGAAGTGGCTTCGGTTCCACAGCTCTGAATGCAGAGCGCTTCACATACTGCAACAGCAGAGGACAGAAGCCTCGCTGCAGCAATTTCAATGCACTTTAATTCTAAACAAAACTGCATGCCACTACCTGCAGGGCTAACACAAATCTGCTCAAAGGCTCTCTAACTTGTCTCTTGTGCTTATCCTTTAGGTCTAGATAGAAAAAGGTGACAGGAAGAGAAAAAAAGCAAAACAAACTCTGCAGTAAAAGAAACATGTTTGTCTTTAATTCTTTAGGTCTTTGCAGAGGCATTTATCAAACACTCCTCTAGACTGATTCTCTCTGGTGGTAGAGAAGATTTGAGTTTAGTTTAGACCGTCCTGAGCAGGGGTGTGCCAAAATATCGATATTTCGATATATCGCTATATTTAGTCCTGCGATCGATTCTCGATGGGTTCTCACCAAGTATCGATATTATATTTTCTTTGAAGAGGCTGTTGTGCTGAGCATGCGAGTCATGCTGCGTCGGACTTTTAATAGCGATGCACGCGCTCATTCGGGAGAATCTCCGGTGAGATTCAGGTTCTGTAGCGCGTGTGTGAAGCATGTCTACCTGTCAGCATTTATCATCCATCTGTAGGAGATCCAGCCGGTAAGAAGTGACTTTGTCTGAGCGCTAGAATGACAGCGATCACTTACTTCCTGTTTGCTGTGGGAACTGAGCGCGCGCTTCTGAGTTGTTTGTGTACACTTCAAGTACCGGTTGGAATTTTCGTTTTCATGCACTTCAATGTTTAACCTGCTTTGGTAAATTTATAATGTGACATTTTCAAAAAATGTAATTACTTGTTGCTAATGTTAATTTAAAGTAATTCTTAAATAAAAAAACAGGATTTGATGTATGAACTGAAATTAAAATGTAATTAAAATACAGTACATGAATTCACTGTAAAATTAGTGAGAATGCTAATTAATTGAAGCACTTAAAATTATATTTATTGCCATTATTATGTGTGTTTTAAGGATTTTACCTATTGACTGCTGACTGACAAAATAGAAAATGATAAAGATTGGAAAAATAATCCCAAGTGACAGTCTGAGTAAATCAGCCTTCATTTTGGATGCTCAGCCCTTTTCAAGTGAGGGGAACAAAAAATGCTTGTCAAAGACATAGTATTACTGACTTCAACAATGTTGCACAAGTGTCTATAATTTGTTGCACAAAATAAGAAAAGTTGTTTATTATGATTGTTTTTAAGCTGAAAAAGATAAATGGGGATATATTTTCACAAAAAACACATTCTTCTATATAACGCTAGTTATTAGAGAGGATTTTTACCAATTATCGCAGTGTCGCAATATTATCGATATCGTGAGCCATGTATCGCGTATCGTATCGTGAGGTACCCAGTGATTCCCAGCCCTACTCCTGAGGGGGCTGCAGACAGTTTGACCTTTGGACTGAACTTTTCTTTTTTATTAAATTTATAAACTTAAAAACTTTATAAGCTTAAGAAGAAAACTGAGACCTTTGGACCAAAAGCACCTTGGAGACAAAACTGAGAGTGAGACTTTAAGAACCTCTGCAGACAGAATCATCTGGTCACATACTCACTCTTTTAGAATATCTATCGGGAACAAACCCACTAAGCAGCTTCTGTGGGCCGGGCATAACCATGGCAACCAACAAGGTTAACAGCAGGTTTTTTAGTGAAATTTGACAGTTTCGATCACGTGACGTGCGCTTTCATGTATGTATATCAGCTGTCATTTGATGTCCACGCTGACCTGGTGGACAAAACAGTAGTTCGAAATGGATGCTACAGAACATTCTGCAGCAGATCCATAATTACATTAAGCTCTGACAATATCTGGCAACACTGCCTACAGAGCAGCTTATTCACATTTGACTGACAACAGATAAAAGTGTTGTTTAAAATTTCAGTTCAACATTTTTCTTCTGTTTACAAACTGAGGCATAAAAAAAAATCACCAAATTGTTGTTATTGACTTACTTTTACTTCTGAATTAAGTCTGTGCTGCTCCTTCTGAAGAAACAGATGGATGTTCTGTTTGTAGAAGTCTTCCTTTTCTTTCTTCAGTGTTATAGTCTCTCTGTCTCAGTGGAGATTACTACCAATAATGTGTCTAAACAAATTCTTGAGTTTAGGGTTTTAAAAACCAAATCCTCCATTTAGAAATTGATGCTAAACAACATTAAAGAGTAACTGGACGGCTGCACTTGTTTGGTTACCACTAAATCTAGTATATTTTAGCCGCTGTGTCACATACACTCTCTGGGCTCACCAGCGCCCTCTACTGGTGGCATGTATATTGCGGTGACGCAGGTGGACTGTCTGCTGCACCTAGTGTGTTTTTGAAGCGCATTTTTAGCAGATAAAAAGACTAAATGAGTCACAAACTGAAACCAACGTAATCAGAAAGATAGCAAGAGATAAGCAAATCAGGTCAATTTAAAATAAAGTGTACTTTATGATTATAGAAAGACCGAAACAACACAGGCATGCGTCAGCTGCAGCTACAGTCAGTGTGTGCGGCGCTGGGTGAGGCTGGGGGCGCTGCTGCCTCACCCAGCGCTGTCTAGCGTATTTGGACAGAAGCTTTTTTTTTTTTTTACCAAGAAACGTTGAAAACCCAAACAAAAATGGTAATCATAGAAAATAACATGTCTAAAAAAATAACGCTGATTTTTTTATTTTATTTTAAAAAGTATATTCATCTTATTGAATTTATGCATTTTTTTTTGCCATATTTTGCTGGTGAGGCTCACCCTCACCTGCCTCCCCTGACTGCACGTCACTGCCTCAGACATGGTTCAGCAAACGCCACGCAGCTGCAGGCTGGTTACCAGATGTGAGGGTACTAAGGTTCAGAGACAAACCAATAACAACCGACTCCACCACTTTGACGTGAATGCAGGTGACTCCACGGACACCAAGACACTAGAGATGGAGAAACCAAAGCTTTCTGAACCACTGAGCCGAAATGAACCAAATTGTATCAAAATGGTTCAGGGTTGTGAAGCATTTGACACGTTAAAACTAGTGACATCTATAGCGGTTACCAATTTTATTATTATTTATTATTTATTTTATTTAATAAAATTAACCTCGGGGCACCACCTTCGTAATGAAGGAAAATATTACTCATCAATGATTAGCTGCTACTTCTAATCAATAAAGTAATCAATTAATCAGTCTCTCAATTTTAGCGTGCGTGTCTTTACCTTTGAAGGGACTTTACCACAAAGAAGAAAATAATGATATCAAACAACGACGTCCTTTTTAACATTTATTGAATAACATGAGGTTAAACAAGCAGAAATAATGGACGTAAAAGTATGGAAAGCAATCAACATGTGTGGAACATAGAATATAACTTTAACTAATAACTAGAATAGGTACATGAGAAGAAAAGACACACAATATTGAGGTAGAAAAAGCTAAATGTGTGGATGCATTAAGTGTGTGTTGTGCATAAAAAGGTGTTGTTACTGATCTGAGAATAAGCTATTCTTAAAAGGAGGAATTCAAAACGGGGCAAAGATGTTACTCTTGCAAAAATAGTTAATCTTTGTTCTAACCACCAGCAGTTGACTGTATGAGCGAAGTTCGACTTCTCACCAAGCGGTCTGGAGATCTGGGTCTGCTCTGCTAGGAAGGGTGATTAATCCCATTACTGGCTGGATGCTTCAGGCGGGCCGTGGAGGCGAGATCTGCAGCCAGGTGTAGAAGGAAAGGGAACCTGGCTATGCAAATATCAGGGGCGTAACTTTATTCTGGTCTCTGGATGTGTTCTTAATGCTGAATTAACATCAAAAGGAGTTTCTATCAAACAAAGTTATCAAAAGTTTGTAAAACCCTATATGTGTGTGTGTGTGAATCCTGTATGTGGCACATAAAACGCTTCCCAAAGTCCACATAAACACAGAAAAGCAATTCTTCAAGCTTTGACGGTTACATAATGATTATTTCATAGATTTTAACCTCAAAGTAGTTGTGAATCTTCTTCTGTTAGGAATAAAGGTTTGATTACACACATGTAATAATATTAGGACATTTCTTTTGGAGCTGTGGAGAGATGTTTTACATGTTAAGATCCAATGAACAAAAGTCCTGTGATTTAAAACATAAGAAAAGTTATTAAGGGTCACATGTTTCAAACAAAGGACTCTGAGTGTCTGTCAGGAATGCTTGGACTCTCCAGGGGGTCAGCCTGCTGGAACCAAGATTCTTTTGAAATTGACGGCTGAAGTTAGCCAGACTATTCAAATGCAGAATAGTCAGGGTTCTGGCCCAGTTTAATGACTTACATCCGAGTGGAAGGTAGGGGTTTCAGCCAACTTTATGGCCTCCTTGCTGAAAGGGGAACTCTGTTATCTTGAAAGAGGCATTCCACTTGAAAGTTGGGTGACCAAATGATCAACACAGGTTATCACAGTTGTTTCCAAGAGTGGAATGCTACACATCTGTTGGCCGGAAAACAAAATTGCAGCTATATGAAAGGGAAAAAAAACTCATTAGTATGTTAAGTTATATGTAGCAATCAAACTTTTATTTTTAAAATCTGTATCTTTCATAAATAATCAAAACAAGATTTTGTCACATTAACATTTTGTGATTAAAATGTGTAAAGCTAATACTGTTTGGAAGATGGGTTTAAGAAGAATAAGTGATATCTTTGAAATACCACATTTCATAAAATAAATAGAGCAGTCAAATCATTGTGGAACTGCTAATATGTAAGCCTATCTCCTGAATGTGTGCATACATTTATTCAGATGAAAAAATGTTAGGTGTGTTAAACAATCTCTGAATGAAAATCCTAGTGAATTAAATGTTCTACCAAACTGACTAAACATTTGACCCTGTTTATAAAGAAATCTAACCATAGCAACAACACCAGCAGGGTCTCCTCTGCTCTTTTATTTAAGGGAATTCGGGCTTTCCTTAGAAAACCGTTTCCTCTGACTCGGCTCCAGCCAACACTTAGACTTCAAGTCACCTCTTTAGACTGTGTTGTTGCTTTAATTAATTTATTACCAACAATAATATAAAATGATGCACAAAATGATCTGTTAATACTAAAAGTGACATCCTTTTCTGTGTTTTATACGAATAAATATTTATATATTCACATTAAATGTAAAAAAATAATCATAAATACAAAATACTGCAATCCTATTTTCAACAATGTATTAACATATTTTCAAACAAATACAAGCTAACAAAAACCTTGCAACCACAACAAAACAATCAATTAAAATTGGTAAAACAAAAAGAAAAAAAAAACATTTCAATCAATCACAATAAAAGTTGCCGACTCATCACGACTCTCTTAAGGTCACAAATACAGGATGAGTGAAAGGAGTTATTGAAAACCCTGCAATGAATTCAAAACTGCAGCGGGTGGTTGGAAATGCGCGAGTGACGAAATGAAGCTTCGTTTGGAAAGTCACGTGATCATAGGGAATCTGAAGCGAGCGTTCGATACTTCACCAGCGACACTTCCGCTTTAGAAGACTCGATACAGAGTCGAGCTATCTGCTCGAGCAGAACATCTCTACGAGACACTGCTGTGAAATTTTGCAGTACAAGATCATGAGACCTGGACAATGGAGCAATGGTCTACTGTCCTGTTCACTTTGCACTGAAATGATGGTTGTCAGCGTTTACACCAGCCTCCAATAAACAGCAGGTCTAACAGATTTTTAATACTTTGGATGCTGGTTTCTTATAGAGTCCGGGCTACGCTTAGATCCGCCTGTCTTCCCTGGGTCGTGCACAGTCGTGCAAACACTGGCTGTCTGTGAGCCAGTGTAACAATGGCCTCATTTGATTTAACGTTTAAACTTTGTGCGGTGTCATGCACCAAACAACAGTTTGGAGAGGAATATGCAGCTCATTTGGGGTGGGTCCTAATGATGCAAGCAGCCGGGTGATATTGAGAAGACGGCTACAGAAAAAGGAGCAACAAATAAACTATTTCCTGGTGGAAGTGCAATAAAAGCGATCGATGAATTAGAAGACCTGGTTTGAACATGGATTATTGAGCAAAGACAGAAAGCTGTGCGTGTCTCCAGGAAAACGATCCACATGAAAGCAAAGAAGATTTTTGATATGGAGACTGATGAAGCTTCAAAGAGAACAGAAACTTTCACAGCCAGTGCTGATCAGAACATGATATTATGTTCTTATCATTTCAATAAATCCTGAAATGTTCATCTGCTGTTGTTGTCTGCTTTTCTTGACCAAATGAACCCATTAGCCATCATTATTCTGTGTGATGGAATAAACGTGGTCTCCAATAAACGCCGGGCCGGCTCCCACATTTTTGGAGTAAATGTCGGGGCTATTATTGGTAGAGGCAGTGGAATGTAGTTTTCCATCAACTTCTTTTGACAAACGTTTCAACCATCTTAGAAGATACTGTATATAGAGACACTTTGGGGTTCTTTGCTCCACGTCATGCTCCTGAGAGCTATTCAAGTCTCTGCAAACCCACAAGTCCCTGCCGAGCTGGAAGATCTTCAGCTCAACTCCAGTCTAAAGTGAAACTGCTTTAAAAAAACTGAAGTCCATAATCCTCAACTCCAGATTGTAGTTAGATTAATTTTAAAGAAGGGGTTACATTTCTACATGGGATATCTGCAGTGATGAATCCTTAGAAATAAATCCCAGAAACCCCTTGCGTTGTTTTCCGCCTTTCTGACTCTACAGGATCCCCTTACATGCTTAACAGCACAAACACTGGTCTTGACACCTCACAGTCCATTATTCTACTGCTGTTCTGGAGGTTCTGCTTCTGTGTGTGTTGGACATCTGCTTCAGTCTTTTTGTTTTTAAACTTGAAAATCACAGTTTTTAATTGTTTGCTTTCAAGCTGTAAGCAAGAATTCATCAATATATATTTGTCTATTTTGTTGGTCTTTGTGGAGCCTTGAATGGAAGCGACACATTTCCAGTCATCTAATTGGGAGTAAAGCTACAATTTGTAACAACAGACTTAAAAAAAAAACACACAACAACTCACCAACAGCTCATCAAGCAGACAGGAAGTCCTGCAGAATTTTATCTAATGTAGGGGATCAAAGAAAAGGGTGAGACAAATAAAAAAAAAACATGTAACATGGAAAATGCTGTTATAGGTTTTTAATGCAGCTTTTAGGACATGAAGGCCTCTGGTCTCAAAGACTCTGTCCAAAGCTGCAGCGATGCACAATCCAATCTCTGATGAGTGTCTGTCAATCATCTATCAGTGTTTCTCAACCTTTTTTGAGCAAAGGTTCACTTTTTTTAATGATATAAATCGAGACACACACCAAACAAAAACGTGACTTAAAAGAAAGTGTAGTTTATTTATACAGTCATTCTTATCTAAGTGTCTTGAAAACAAAAGAAAAAACACAAAGTAAAAAGTATTTAGGATCTTTCATGTTTCTAGCTTCTTAGGCCCAATCTGAATTCTTCCCTTCTCCATTCTCCTTCAATTATCTCTCCAAACAGAGAGTTGTGAAAAAATAGGTCTCATATTTCGGACGTGACTTTCGTTCGTTGACATCATCAATAATTTCCAGTCAGCTAGTGAAGAAAAGCGCTTTTCAGCCCCTCACGGTTTACCCCCGTGATGGTCTTTAGACCCCTCCGTTTGAAGGGGGAAATTTAAAAAATATTAACCCTGGACAGGACTTCGACTTCAACTGCCAGTTTAAATTAAGGGGAAGGGCGACGGGAATAATCGCGTTGGGCCTTTGTGTGAAACCTGGGCCTGTTTAGGTGAAAGACCTGATATTCTGGAAATGGCAAATACTTTAGACCTAATCAGGTAATCAGGCAATCCAAATTCTTCGCTTCTCCCTTCCCTTTCATTTATCCCTCCAAATGGAGGGTTATGAAGGAATAGTGTTTCATAATTCAGAGGTCACTTTTGTTTGATGACATCATCAATAATTTCCAGTCCACTAGCGTTAGCGCGGAGCTTCCGGTGCTTGGATATACTTAACAACAGCGGTTTTATAACTCTAAAAAGTCTTGCTACAACAAAATGTCATTAATTACATTTAAATGTAAACTTCTGTGGTTCAGAGATCACCAACGTGAAGAACAGCGCTCCTCAGCGCGACACAGTTTAGCCTCGCCACAGAGGACTTTGTATCCCTCCACTTGGACGGTCAGCTGTAAAAAAATAAATATTTTCAGACACACTTGCACTAAAAATGCCCCTTCAAATGGAGGGGTAGAGAGAAGGGAAGGATTCTGTTACGGCCCTGGTGTATCCGACACTCTTTGTGTATGGTTTGTCTGTTTGTGTGCTTGAGTTTGGATGTTTGGGGTGAATGAGTTGGCGTGCATGTGAGTTTTCTTTCTGTAGGTGTCTTGGCTGAGAGCTGCAGCTCTGCAGAGTGTGGACCCGCCCATCTACACCTGATTCTCATCATGACATCAGCTGAGGACCAGTGACAGAGGATCCACACCTGCATAAAAGAGCTGACTTCCCCTCAAACGTTGGCAGCTTTGGTAACACCCTTTCTGGTGGTCAGCCTGCCCATGGTGTGAAACTCCAACTTTAATATCCTGTCCTCTCTTTTGTGGACTTTGGTGGTGGAGCTTATTGTTGAGAGCCTGTGTCAGAAACATTGACAGTGTGTTATACTTAACAGACCTGGTGGGTCTCAGTCTACGACTTTCATGTGGAGAGAATTTGTGTTGTGATGTGGAGAGTTACCCTCTTGTTTAACCCTTCTTGTTTTCTTTTGTTGCATTCTGTTTATGTTAATTTGTGGCTAACAGCAAATTAAAAGCTGCACACTACCACAGTGCTCCAGTCTGGGTTTCTTATTTTTATGTTACACCTTATTCTCCCTTCCCCTCGGTTGGGATCGTAACAGATTCAGATTGGGCCAATGTCATGCAGCATAGTAGTGTTATCTCAGCAAATTGGCTGAAAAACTCTGATTTATCAACAGAATCCTCATGAATAGTGCTGAGAACACCTTCAAGTTCTGGGAGGAAATGTGGATGGATGGATGCTGGTGTTTCTCTGAAGTCATTAACAAAAATCCACCAACCACACTGAAGACACGAGCTCACTGCACCACCCTCGTTCTTCTCTCCTTCCACACCCACCTTTGATGCTCAGAGTTGAAAGTTAACACTTTAGATTGTAGCATTTTGAAACTGAAGCTTGTACAAGAGGCCAAAAAATTGAAAATACACCCTCCTAGTGAAGACAGATGAATCTGAACTTTGACCTCCAGCTTTCTGCCTTTTCTTCAGCCAAAACAATTCATAAAACACTTGATGATACAGTGAAAGCATTGAACTTCAAATTGCAGGTTTTTGACTATATTCACTTTATCTTGTCAAAGTTGTGTTTAATAGAAGATGCTAATGTTGGAAAAACTTAGAGTAATTGAGCCAAACACATGATTGTATCATAAACCTCTCACTTGATGTTGTAAACAGTGTTTCTGTGTTGGAAGTATCTGCATAGAGAGGATGATTCTGAAATGTTTTACTGAACGTGTCTCAACATTTGCATTTCTGAGATGTTCCCATTTTCATGTGCTGGAAAGACAGAAATTTTGATGAGCAGCAGTTTTGTGTTTTGTGAATCAGTCAGTCAAGCTATCTGTAGGTATTAACCCATTTTTGTCTGCAGAGAAGACTTTAAGCCCGCCGGGGAGTTGTCATAAATTATGGTTTGTCAGCACGGCAGCTGCAAAGCCAGGAAAAGCCTTCTGTCACAGCGAAGATCTGTGGTGAGCTGAGAGCTGAAAGCTTCTCTGAATGCAGACTTGTCACGTAGCCTGGAAGACCTCCTAAATTAAATAAGGGAAGGCGCTCTCATTTCAAAGATCCGCTGATGGAAGAAACAATAGCGATTTTTCTGAAAGACTCAAGAAGAAAAGCTTTCCGAGTGAAAATGGACAAGCATGAAGAGAAAAGTGTCTCTGGAGGTGTCGAATGTCAAAGAAAACGATTAAAAAATGTGCTTTGATTCCTGTGTGGGCTGTAAGACGGGGGTCTCTGCTTGTCACACTGCAGGATAACCCACAGCATTACTCAGGCTGTGTTACAACCATGATGTTTAATTCAAATGTCTTCCACACAGCAGTGTGAGAGGGCCTCTGAATGTTAACGGTTCATGAGCACACAGCTTTCAAGACTTGTCCTCAGCGCGACTCTCTCCTGCTCCCACTGGGGAGGCCTCCCAAGTGTCCTTGTCAAACATGCTTTGAAGTTCTCAGCCTCGCCGGAGAAACGCCTGTTTGCACCTCCGCGACACCTCAGCAGCCCTCTGCAGAGGAGACGGGAGAGGAAGGAGAAAAGGAGTTCAAAGAAACAATACAACAAAATGACAATGAGGATCTGGAACCAGAATAATCCACACAAGAGCGTCTCATCCTGGGGTGTGGTTATGTGACAACGGAGGATCAGGGGATGGGGGGGGGTCGATGTTATTATTTGAAATTTCCTTAAATTGACCTAATTTCCATAAACCTCATGCCTTATATAAATAAAAGCTTTTTTAGAAGAGCTGCAGCTTTGCAGCATTAGCACCACATTGTTGCTGCTAGCCTGAGGTTTTTCAAATGTTTTTATATTCATCACAGAGTCGTAGCTCCGCCCTTTAGTCATCAAACCTTCTTCCTCCCAAGCCTGTTTCTTTGACCCTCCATGTTTAACCCCACTCTGTCAGAATGTCAACTTTTCCTGTTTCAGGGGCTAAAGCTGATTTCATAGATAGTTTGGTAATAAATCACATCATCAACCCTTTAAACTCCACACCATTGACAATCTCTTAATCCATTCCAGTTAGTTCATTACAGAGAATTGATGCAGATAGTTAACCATTGTGAGACTCCATCTTTTAATGTCATCCATTCAAGTTCTCATCCCATAATCCTCACCATTACTTGGTTAAGAAACCATAATCCACATTTTATCTGGCAGTACTCAGTTGGGCTTCCTGTCTCCTGGCTGCAACTTCCAAAAAAGGACAGACAGAACCAGAAGTCCTCTTCAAAATATGAATTTATTAAGACGGCTGTTCCCATGTACCAAGCCACTCTGCGAAATATGCAGTATAGACGGGGGCAAATGGCTGGCAAATGGAGAAAGAAGAAGTGGGGTTTGGGGGCATTAACTGGAAGGAGAGAAAACATGCATAGCCTTTACTCACTAGTCGATAGAAGAAGGAGAGCTCTGGTGCCACTGGTAGCTTGAAGTGGGATCTAAAACAACAAGTGTTTTACCAAAGCTTAGCCACAGCTGGGTCACACCCATTTTACTGTCAGTCACAGTGTCTCATGTGTCCATGACCAAAAAGGTGCACCACATAGAGAGGGTCTGGAGAACAGGGAGGTGTGGAGACTGAGGGGGAATCGTACAGAAGAATTCCTGCTGGACCATCTCAGCTACTGGATGAGAAGCTTGGCCATCAGCATTGCAAAGGGCTTTTAGGGCAGGTAATCCATGACATTGCTGTGATGTATGGACCTTAATTAATCATCATCTGTTTAACCAAAGATTTGTACAAAAAGTGTTCAACCATCGTGGGTTTGTATTCTCCTGTATACTGCTGTTCTGCCATGTGAAGGTGTGTGTGTTTAAATAACGTTCAAGGTTTCATTTGTTGTGTTTCTCTGGTAAAGTACAGAAGACAGAAAACCTTATGAGTGGAACGATTGAGATGCAAAAATCTGATGAAATATCACATCATATTCCGTATTTAAACTTGTATTTACTGTTCAATAAAGCTCCATGGAAAGTGAGTTGATATATTAGTTAAGTATTAGTTAGTATCTTGTGTATGTCATTTGGAAGTTTTTCTAAAGCCAGTACTGTTTCTCATTTACTTACAGCTATGACATGAAGAACAGCTGCAACTTTAAAGTAATAATAATAATTTAAAGTAATAATAATTAAAAAGGTATGGTTACAAACCATTAATATGTAGTTAACAGGTCATGTATAACTCACCAACTAACAGCTTGTTAGTTATCTATTTCTATCTATAACAAACATACATTAATTCTTAGCAAACTTATAGACTTAAAATCTTG
Source organism: Oryzias melastigma (assembly GCF_002922805.2). Taxonomy (NCBI): domain Eukaryota; kingdom Metazoa; phylum Chordata; class Actinopteri; order Beloniformes; family Adrianichthyidae; genus Oryzias; species Oryzias melastigma. The sequence continues at coordinate 2,641,585 of NC_050522.1, read as the reverse complement.
ATTTTGGTGTTTCTAACATGTTCTTGTAGCATTTTTCTAAGGATGGATGACAAGAATTTAACATTAAAACTGCATGTCTGAGAATTTCTTTTTTTAAATCCTGAAGCAGGAGCAGATAAAAAAAAACACCATCAAGAGCCTTTCCATTTACTTCCTAAAGGTACAATCAAAGTTTAATCTCAATGACTTTCCTTATTTCTATATTTGTTTATCCATGATCACACCTTAAAAGTCAGACACAGCTGAAGTTAGCATCCAGTTGTTAGCATTCACTTTGACCTGTTTGAAAAATTCTTCATCACAAAGTGTGAGTTTAAACCAGCCGCAAACTTTTTACAGAGAACGAAGAGTCAATCTAATAGTTGCCATTTGTGTAGACTTGTAAAAGGAAGTTTTAGGAATTCTCCAACAGTAAAGGTGAATTAGGAATGCACCTGTTAAGAAAATTTAGCACTGAAAATGTCCTTCTGTGTTAAAAAACACAATGAAACAGGATTTTCATTCAACACATTCAGAATGGGCCATGAAAATATTGTCTTAAATTAAACTGATCCACAGCCTGAAAAAGGCTCATCTTATCTACAATACCTTATAACTGCTCTACATCGCAATTGCAGAAGAGTAAAATGGCTTCTTTTTTATTTTTTAAGAGAGTTAACTTATAGATATGGGGACAAGAATTATAAAACTGATGCATTTTCTTATTGTCACCAGGACCAGATCATTTTTTATCGTCTTCTATCCATCTAGCTGTCATGGTCACAGACATTGAGACAGAACTTGCTCCTGCCTGTCCATCTGACAGACAATGTGTGACCAGAAATCTAAGATCACAGGTTTTATTGTGGTGTCCTTCCTTAAGATTGACTCGCCATCCTGGCAGTTCTCACACAGCCCACATTGTTAAGCAACTGTTTTGGTGTCTGGTTGAGAAGCATAACTAGTTGGTTTCTACTTGTCCTGACAGTAATCTAAGAGCAGTCCTTCATCAACCACCAGTAGGTCAGATACTTCATACATCTATCACTGTGAAACTTTGGTTGAACATTTACATTGACTTTACTACCGGTTTACCTAATCCAAAGTCATTCCACAGTTTTTTCAGTGTCATTGACAGATTTTCCAGGATCCCTCATTGCATTTCTTTGCCTAAGCTCTCTTCTGCTTAAGAAACTACACAGGTGTGCTTCAAATAACTGCTTTCATTCCATGGCATAACCCTTGTTTTGGGTTGGTGGCCTCAGTTCATATCTGAATTCTGGGCAGAGTTTTTCTGCAGCTCAGCATCTCCGTCAGTTTGTCTTCTGAATTCTGCCCTCCGTCTATTAGTCAGACGAAGACTCTTCAAATTCCATCCCGTTGGAATCCCTCCGCTTGGTCCTTGGACATAATTTGGGTTGAACACACATCATTTGAGTTGAATGTTCCCAGAATCCTCAGCCATCCTCTGCCACAGGTCTCTCCTTCTTCCAGGTTTTCTGTGGTTAGAGCCTGCCCTTTTTAGACCCCAGGAGGGAGGCATCCGCCCTGTCTACCGCATCTTCTTCCTGGCATTGTCAGCTTTGAGCACAGCCAGGCAGGTGCTGTTGAGGACTGTGGCAGGCAGCCAAAGGTACACTGATCAGAATGTCAACTGAACTAGAGCTGAGCAGAAACATGATGTCAGAGGGTCAGTGATCAGTGAAGTGGAGTCCTCAGGTAGTCTGATTTATGCTGACTTGAGGAACTGTGACAAGGTGAGTGAGTCTTCAGCAAATGTTGAAGAGGTCCAAGGGAAGATCTGGCATGGGTCTATGAGTGAGCAAGAGAAAAGATAATCCAATTTGGGTATCCAAGAAAGCGGTGACAAAGAAGGAACATCCAAGAGGGGGATCTGTGGACAGATCCAAGGTCCAAATCCAGAAAGGCTCACAGTAGATATAGAGGCAAAACTTAGTAAGAGAAAAGACAGTCAACAAAACCAGAGGAACCAGAGATCCTAACAGAGTACAGGAAAGTTCAACAACATTCTGGCAGAGTGAGGCAGAGGAGCAGCTGAATAGAAAGGCAAAGGAACAGGTGAGGGATTTGGAGGTGGGGAGGAAGTGGAACCTGACAGTTGGGATTCAGTTGTCCACGTCCCTCAGATGAAGCCGGCGGTCTGCAGTGAGTTCCCGATCTCCCTCTGGCTGCGTGGTTCATTGAAGGATGGGTTTTATACTTGGCTATCTAACCTTACCACTGAGCTCTCTCTGATGGCCTCTGCTGCCAGCATTAATTGTAATTCGTTTTAAATGGTTTTTACCTTTTTCTTCTGAAAAGCAAACTGAGTGATTCCATCCGGGGGTCTGCCTTGTGCTCAACTAAATCAGAGCAGATGAAAGAACGGACTCATGTGTGCTCGTGTGTCGATGAAGGTTCGGCTTCTTTGTCTTGAAGCCGACTGGACCTAAATGACATCTTCTAGTGTGCATACCTGGACACGAGCACATTAACCAACATGAGAAGAAGCTGATGTTTTGAATGGTAATACATTTCAACATGTGTCAATATATGTATGCATTTATTTAAGTGTCTGTTCCTCAAATTCACTTCTAAGAGAGGGTGAAGACAGAATAAAGAAGATGACTGGATTGAAAATGAAAGGGAGAAATGTGTGCAGGATATTGGATGTTAGAAAGAACCAAGAGCAGGAAAAGATGTTCAGCTTTGGGCTGTGATAAATCCACGGCCTTCACATCTGGGATTCAACCCCTTCATTCTTCTCTCCAGCTGAAATGTACCTTTTTTTATTTTAAGACAGACTTTTATTTTGCCCGCAAGTTAAACTCTGAAATTCTCTCCAACTAACAGCTCCCTCATTTCATTTTGAATGTCAGGACTGTCCTCCTGCAGGCCTGCGAGCAGCCCTGGATGTCAGATCCTCATTCCTGTAGCAGCTGCTGCGCCCTCATTGATATGTCACATTTCTCTCATTTTATAACTTGTAGAAACTAAACTGTGGATGGCCTCTGCAATAGCTGAATAAATCTGAGAATATTTTAAGATTAATCCTCAACTCTTTGCATTTTAAAATTTAATTTCTATTGGACCTGAAAAGGACTTTAATATTTTCTGTGCTTCAGCTGCTGCTTTAATCTGAACCTGAGCTGTTGCAGCAGAGATCCAAACCAAACAAGACCAGTCGTTGCTCTGCGTCAGCCGCATTAACATTCACAGCTATTCTTTCCACTTGAGTTGAAAGAAATGCTTTTTTGTCATTGAGCTCAACAGTGTCTGTTCTTAGTTTGAATAAAAACAGCATCTCAAGTGACTTTAAAAGACCTGTTCAATGAAAAAGAGAGAGTGCAGGACACGTATGAGGGCTGTAAGACAGTGGTGAGGTGTGCTGTAGGGGTGACAGAGGAGTTCAAGGTGGAGGTGGGATTACAT
>NC_050522.1:2629778-2638103 GCF_002922805.2 Oryzias melastigma | reverse complement strand
AAACAAGACCAGTCGTTGCTCTGCGTCAGCCGCATTAACATTCACAGCTCTTCTTTCCACTTGAGTTGAAAGAAATGCTTTTATGTCACTGAGCTCAACAGTGTCTGTTCTTAGTTGGAATAAAAACAGCATCTCAAGTGACTTTAAAAGACCTGTTCAATGAAAAATAGGTTTTAAAATGTTCTTGTATGTTTTTCATTATAGAGGACATATATATATATAGAGAGAGAAAATTAAGTATTTCTTTAATCAAATTATTATTAATTGGGAGCAGACAAAAAATGCCAGTTTGATAAAGATTGTATTTGTGATGTAAAAAATACGCTGAGGGGCCACCAGCTCCATGCTCTGCTCCATTCTGATGCATCCACTCACAGACAAACAGATCCATGAACGTCTTTGTTTTCCTCATCTGAGCTGGAATCTGAGTCTAAACTGTACGACTGGAAAGCTCTGATATTGTTCACCATTTTTGTTCCACCGCTAATGTTAGGTTGGGGTTGTGAGGGGCTGTAAGCTAGCAGGAGAGAATGTTAACGTTGAAGTAACAGGAAGGGGGGCGGGCTGTTCCATGTAAACATTCCTGCTCAGAGGTGAATTTCTAATAAACCCCTGCCACTCTGCAGAAATTATGTTATTTTGCAATAGATCAAAAGCTAATTAGAGTGGGAGTTTATCACCTGACGTATCAGACAGGGTCTGACATTGTGAGTAACCTCTGGGTTATCCCTCGCTCTGAGGCGCGTTCACAAACCTACAGACTTCATGCACAAGAGCGAGTCGGGATGAGAAGTGGGAGCAGTAAATTCAATGTAACTGGAGTGACTGAGGCCATGACAGCTTTGTCAGACCCGGTCTATAGACGGCAGTGGTCCTCCTGTCTCCTGGCGCTCTTGTGCTTTGGATGATTCTTCTGTGAGCAGAATAGAGTACCAAGTCTTCCTGTGGGAACTCTGCTTGTCATCTGGCCTTAGAAGCAGTGCAGCTTTCCAATGATTTCTCTTGACTGCAGGCACTTCCTTTGATTATATCCTCACTACAAAGCGCTCTCCACGCTGGCTCTCCCAATCAACCTGCATGCACTGCATGTGCACTTACATAAACCTCACATGCACACAGCGGCCCTGAGAGGATAATGGAGTTGGGCAGAGAACTGAAATAACCGAATTTCCCGGTGGAGAGAAATTTCTCCCAGCAGCTGAGAATTGAAAACACTCCTGGACTTTAACACTGGGTTCTTCATGTCTCTTGTCGTGCACTAATGTGATTATCTGCAGAAACACACAGCAGCTACACACCAATAACACATTTAATCACACAACTCAGACTTTTACTTTTCTGGCAGTAAAAACTGTTCCGTTTATGCTGTGAGGCCAGCTTGGAAAGTTTCCCTTTTGGATGTAACGAGCTCATAATCTCAGAGATATGGATGTAAATTTTCCTCATGGGAGTTTGTATTTATCAGCTCGGCCTGAAGACTGATGAGACTGTTCAACCGAGCTGGAGGATTTCAGTATCAGAAGAAAAGATAAATGAATTTAGTGCCAAACTGTCGAATGTCCACTATTGCAGAAAAGGATGGAAAAGGGAAAAGAAGGAAAAGATGAGCGAGGAAGAAGTCCAGCCTGCTTTGTCTTCCACAGGTGTAATTAGCAGAGAGTCCTGAGAAAAAGAGCAGCGCTGCATCGCCGAAGACTGACAGGCGCACTTAAACAGAGGGTCTGTGGGGAACCAGAGAGAGCTTCTCCAGCCCAACATCCTGATAATCCCTGTGCTTTGGGAGAAGAGATACTGCAGCCAAGTGACCTTGACTTTACGTGAGAAGGATGTTGCTGGAGGGCTGAACACCTCCAGCAGAGAGACGCTGCTGTTCCACTGGCAAATACTGCAACTAAATCCCAGCATGCATCACTCAGAAAAAAACACTCCGCTTCTGTCTTTCTACGGTGAAGATCACACCTCTCATCAGAACGATATTTCCTCATCACTAAGTCTTTTCTGCTGTAAAATCAGATCTGAATGCTCTGTGATAACCTGGATCTGAGCTGCGTTAACCTCACAGCCTCGGGCGCTAAAAGTCATTTATAGAGGCTTTGTCACGCTTTCTTCAATCTAACTTTAATCACACGTACCTTCACATCAGCAGTACTTACCATGGTTCATACATGTTGAAATCTAATCCTGTTTGCTTCTCTCTTTCTCTCCATGTCTAACACCAGCGGTGACACCCACCTGTTGTGACCAGAGCTCTGCTGTCTGGAAAATGACACCAACAGGCTCGCCCAGGTGATGCTGGAAGTCTTTCTTTGGGTTGCTTTCAAGAACAGGTGGCTCCCCTGCATTCATTTCTGTGCACAGAAGCACAGAATGGGGGGGGCTGGGCTTTGCAGAACATGGGGTTCTGAATGTTTCTGCTTCCAGTGAATTTGCCACTCATGTTGCATATGACCATAAATGTTTTTGTGCTCATTTTCAGTTTGCGGTTTTCCCTTTCACTATCAGTTCCTCAAACACTCTGCACACCTCTGATGAATCCAGGAGGGCGTCACCACCCATGCAGCACAGCAGACACATAAAGGTGTTTCACTGAATGAATGCTAAAACAAACCAGCCTTGGTTTAGTGCCCCCCTGTGGCTTGAAGTCTGAGAGTTTCTAACATCTGTCTCATTATTCTGTGATCATATTACAGAAACAACAATTCATCCAGATTGTCTTTAGAAAATAAAGGTCAAAATGTTTAAGCACAGAGGTGTTTATGATATAAACGAGGCTTGACGAGCTCATTAGTACACATCTGTCCTAAACTGGTCCCACAGACGTGTTTATCTGGTTCAGTTGAACGAGGATGAAGTGAACAGAGACAACAGCAGATAAACTCTTCTTATTTATGAATTTGTAGCACAGATTCCCTGATCTACACTTCAGAGTTCCATCAAGCCCAAACTCCTGACTGGGAGGGAAGCTAACGAGGCTGTCAATCAAAGAATGAAGCAATCAAAGTCATTTCTCAATTGTTTTGTGTGGAAAACAGTCAAATCAGCAGTTTGTTGCTCATGAGGAGAACATGGAATTTTTTATGGGGGGAGCAGGCCTGTGTGAAAAGTATGCAAATAACTAAGACAAAAAAAAGGTTTCACTAGTTTCCTCCTAAATCTTTAAGCTTCTCCTGCTGTTGAGTTTGGTTTCTGATGATCTCAGTTCAGCTTCTTCTGAAGGTTGTTTGCCGTCTCTGAACTATTTTAATAACATTAAATGTAAATGGACTAATTATTGAACATTTTATTGGAATGTCATAGTTTTCATTTCTTCACATAAAAACTCAAATACTAAATTTTTCACATATTCGTATTGTTCGTTCACAGTTAGCTTGTGGTAGTTAGCATGTTTTGTTTGGAAGCTCCAAAACGACTCCAATTTCCAGTTGTTTACCTTTTCTTTTTTATTAACCCTTTAACACCAGAGCTCCAGTGTTTTTGATGTTTGTTTTGCTGTAACTTTTCAATTGTTAACAAGATAATTCCAGTAGATTCTGAAGGAGAAAAGCGCTTTTCTCCTTCAGAATCTACTGGAATTATCTTGTTAACGGTTGAAAAGTTACAGCACATTAAAGTTTTGTGTTTAAGCATCACCGGCGACACCTCAGGTGTTAAAGGGTTAAGTGTTGACATTTTAGAAATGAAAGTGAGAAAGTGTCAAAGAAGAACAGTGTTGCCACAGGTTTACAATGCCTTAAAACAGCATTTAATCAACCACAAATCAAGAAATGGTACAGTTTTCAGACAGTGCTGGTGGTGGCATATAGTTCATTTTATGAAGTGAGCCTCCACTGTAAATCAAAGTATAACATCTTAACTTAAAAACATGAGTTAAAGGGCTGCCTTGAGATTTGAAGTCAAAGTAACAAACATGATTTGTTGTGTTAACATAACTTTTTGTTGTGCTGAATTAAAATATGTTTAAACAAAATACTGTTGTATTAATCTGATTTTGATTTTTAAGAACTTTTAACTTCTTTTGGTTGTTGTATTAACTCAAATATTTTTTTCTCAACTCTTTTATAGAAATTAAGTTGTGTTAAATATTGAGTTTGAATCAAATTAACTTGCAAATTTTAGTCAAAAGAACCAAGAAATGTATTTAACTAGACCTAAGAATAATGTAAACCTCATTAAAATATCCTGAGTTTGTTCAATGTTTGAACACCAAGATTCCTTAATGAGAGGTAATCAAACAAGTGGGCTTTGAAGAAAAACAATAATACATTTTAAACTTATTTCCTTAATTTTTGTCTTCAAACAAAAATAATTCTCAGGAGGACTTTTCTTGCTTTTATTAAATCTCTTATTCCCAGTATGTTCGGTGAAAAAGACTACACCATGGGCCAGGCTTTGGACATTCCTGCTGTATGATGTGAATGCGAGGCAGCAAGAAATGCTTTCAGCTCCAATTAGATCTTTTTTTTTTTACTACAAATAGTTTACAACTATTAGAATAAAACTCAGAATCTTAGAGCAGCATGATCCACTCTGCAGAACCATTCTGCAGTTTCGGCTGCACGTGCACACAAATGCACTTTTCCCTCCGGTTTAGTATTACAATACACTATTCAGTGGTATTCAGTGCTTTCTTGTCTTTTCTCACCTGCCTGACAGTTCTCACATCAACAGTCACAGTTAAAAAAAGAATCAAACATGTTCCTTCCAAAGGAACGAGCATTGCTGTCATTACACCGTACGGTTTCATTGCAGGGACTGGATCCTCATCAGATGTGCTTTGTGCTCTCAATCTCCTCCATGCGAGGATGTGGTTGGATAATGAACAGTTTTGTCACATGGTCGTCATTCAAAATCCGTCTTATTGCAAACAGCATTTTGGCTTCCCTTTCATAATAATATCACTTCCATTTTGTGCTTCCTAATGAGGCCATAACTGGTGCATTCTGTATTTTAACACATTTTCATCACAGCGGAGCCATTATCTACATTTGTGCAAGGCACCATGGCAACCGGTGCCACCACATTTGGCTTCACGGCAACATATTGAGCCAAAAGGCGGCAAGGACAGAGGATTTCTCTTTTTTGGAGCATGGCTGTCTCTGCTCAGTTTGAGCATCCTCACAGTGCACGTGTGCACCAGTGTCCAACTGCTGCCTTCCACACAAACCAGCGCGCTCAGTGCCAGCGACCATCAGTCGGCTGTGTCTGTTTCGCTGGCCTGTCAGGTCCCTGTGCAGCCGAGCGCCTGCCCATCTGCTGAGCGGAGACAGCTGCAAACCTGCACTGGAGAGGAAATGTAGCATGAAAACATCACAGGACTCAAAGGTGAGAACACACCTATGCAGCTCCCAGGTTCTGTTAATGACATGTTTGTTCCTCTAGGAGCAGACGGGAATTCTGACATTTCTTTAACCCTTTAACACTGGAGCTCCAGTCTTTACGTTGTTTGATTTACTATAATATTGTAGTTGTTAACACAATAATTCCAGCAGATTGTGAAGGAGAAAAGCAGCTCGACAAGCCGCTTTTCTCCTTCACAATCTGCTGGAATTATTGTGTTAACAACTACAAAATGTAAATTACAGAATGTTAAAGATTTTGTGTTCAAGTGTCAATGTTAAACCAGAGAGCCCAACAGAAATAATGGTTTCTGAGAAGCATCAGAACCGGTGCCGTTCTTTCCTCAGGTGAACGTTTGCCTTGCCGAGGGCTAAAAACAACAGGTCTCTGAAGGCCAGAGGCTCTTATGGCTGAGTGAACTCAAACCTGCCTGACTTCACCCTGCTTAGATCCACTTCAGTTAAGCTGCTGGTCACCTCTGTTATCCGATTAGTCATCCGCAGCTGAAGAGATGCTGGGAGCGAGGAAAGAGAACAGAAACCCTGACAGATGCACACATGCAGCACAAGAAGGACTGATGTGTGATTCTGCAGCGGAGAGCAGGTCACACTGAATCCATGAACTGCATTCTGAGTTCACAGCTGATGATTTTAGTGCAAAAAAACTGCGTCCTTACTGTGCATTTCATTAGAACTGTGAAAAAGTTGCCTTTTTAAAATCAGTCTTCATTTATAATAAATATGCAGTAAAGCAGGGAGGATGAACGTGTACACAGTTTAGTTTACTTTCTAATTATGTTCCTTTTTTAATTTGATGAAAATGCCATCAAACTTTAAAAGAATTTCCACTGTAGTGAAATAATGATTTGGACAGAAGCAGCACTATATTCCAAGGCTGTGCCAAAATATTGATGATGTGAGGATTCTTGATGGGTTCTCACCAAGTATTGGCCTATTATAATAATTTGAAGAGGCTGTAAAACGTTATATTCATCATCCTTTGATGAGACGTTCCTTCGGAGGTAGATAGGGGGCGCACGTTGCCCCAATGTGTCTGGTAACTTCTTGAATTATTTCATTTTTGTTCTGTTGTTTACAACAATTTTGCACTAAGCATTGGCGCTGCTGATCATGTTTACTATTGTTAACAGTGAATTTTACAAATAATTCAAATTTAGTTGGTGTCAGTGCTTGTCAAAGACAGTATTACTGATGTGCACCAAAGTGTCTATTTTTTGATGCACAAAATAAGACACAAGTTGTTTATTATGATTGTGTTCAAGATAAAAATTGAATGGGTATATGTTTAAAAAAAGTATGTGTTCTTCTCTATATTTTGAGTTATTAAAGATTATTTTACCAATCATCACAGTATCTTGATATCATTGATATCTTGAACCATATATCGCACATGGCATCGTATCGTATCGTGAGGTATCCAGTGATTTACAGCTCTACTATTTTCCCATCTCCTCCTTTGCTAAACGACTGAGTACGAGAAGTCAAAAGCAGAAGGAAAGATCGGCTTTCTGTTCTGAAGTTCAATATGTGCAAAAAATAGTAATACTGAACTTGTTGAATGGATGATTGTTCATAAATCTGAGTAATTAAATGATGAACCTGCAAATCACTCACTTGTAATTTATGAAAACAGACAAAAACTCACACAGACACATTAGAACATTAAATCTTCAGCTACGTACACGTCGGGCTTTTATGTTCAGTCCATGGTGTTCATATTGGACAAGTAGGGAGGGGCTTCTTCTTCTTTTACTGTTCACTAGCACATGTCTGCAGTTAGAAGAGGCTTGGTGTGAAATGTCAAAGCGGTGTAAATCTTGCTTTTTTTTCACAGCTCCATTCGAAGATATGAAAGTCTTGACTTGTGTCAAAGAATTCTGGCCAACAAAAACCACAGTTATTAATTTTCCCTCCATGATCACTTTTCACACAGCCGGAACTTCTGTGAAATAAAAAGGGCCCCCTTCAAAAACTGTAAAGTGTACCAGCCACCGTGACTTGTGTCTATAACTTACCAGTATTACTTAGAGTAAAGTAACATCCACTTGGATGGTAAGAATGTACATTTTACTATGAGTAAAGCTATAAGGACTAGGTAATTGAAACTAGCTATGTGTATCTTTAATGAACTTGACTTGATTTGACACGATTCAAGTTCCTGACACTCAACATTTGTTTTCCCAATGTGATCTGTGCATTTGTGGCCCGACAGTCTTTTTAGGATGTCTGCAGCTTGATTGTGTCGTGTTATTAAATGTACATATATTAACCTGTGTTTGGTTTTATTTACCTAACATACAATAATTTAGCCATTAAGAATGGCAGAATAGAAGAGTTTACATTGACAAAGACAGAATTCTGAACTCTTATTTCTGAGTAATATTCACTTTACAAAAGTAAACAAAAGGAAAATTTGTACTCTGCACTGGTTTGTCTTAGTCACAGTAACTTGGGTATAAGTATATTTTACTTTGTAAGCATAAGTCATCAGAACACACAATACCTGAGTTCCTATTTATTATTTTAAGTGCAATTGGTTTGCTATAAGGTCTACTAATCAGGTTTTACAGGACTTCACTAGAGTCCCTGAAGTTGGACCTGGTTTTCCCATTCAAGAGTCATGTGTTTTGCACATAGTTAGAAAATGGTTGTAGAAACCTATGTAGCTACAGAGGTCTGAATGTGGAAACCTTAAACACAGCGTGTTTACATAAACTTTTCATTGGAAGTGAATGCTGACAGGTGAGTTCCCGAGGGCGGAGTGAACGGGGCTTCAGTGAAAGGATGGCTGCAGATAGAGTCATGTTAGAGTGTGAAAGTCTGAGTCTGAATGTCAAACCACCACAAAGAGGGGTGGGTGTTTGTGTGCAGAAGGGAGGGGGGTCAATTTAAAAAAAATAGTAAACAAAAAAATTTGCTTTACAACCTTAAAAAACACCCCCCACCACCACCACCACCACCATATGTT
>NC_050522.1:2625320-2629632 GCF_002922805.2 Oryzias melastigma | reverse complement strand
TGCTTTACAACCTTAAAAAACACCCCCCACCACCACCACCGCCACCACCATATGTTAATGTCTCTACAGTTCTGAAAATGAAAAATCATCTGACGTTTGTACTCCCCCCGTGCATCACTAAGTCAGCCAGCATGAAGCCTGCTGATGTTCCTGTTGCAGCTCAGTGAGCCCACAGCATCATTCCACCACCACTGTGCTTTACAGCTGTTTAGCGGGTTTCCTTCAGAATTCGGAGAGGCAGTAACAATCCGAAGGAAAAGTGAAGGTGGGATCTCTCCACACGCTGGTTATTTCAGTTTTGTCACTTTTTGTTGATTTCTGCCTCATAACTGATGGATTGATAACTTATTGTCGTTTTTCTCTAACCTAGAGACTGACTGTTGGTCTATAAATAACAAAAGAAAGCGTGAATGGCGGGAAGACGTTATGTATGCGGTTTAAGGATTATTTCATCATGTCTCTCCCTCGGTGCACCGGATCAAACGGCGCTGCGGGGGAGTCCTGAGAGGATGCTGGTCGGGGGGGTCGGCTCGGCGCCCGTCAGCTCTGGTCGTCCGCGCCGGAGCGCATGAACGCAGGCAGCGCGGCGCACGAGGACCGCGCGCCCGGGCTCGCTCCAGAAGGAGGCGCGCCTCCCGCCACCGCCGCCACAATCAGAACCCCTCACACCTGAGGAGGAGCGCAGGAGCTGAGGCGGGTCCGTTCTGCCACGCCGCGCGGAGCCGGTGGGACCGGGACGGGGTTCCGGATCGAGCTGGGGTCAGTACGGGAACACGGAGCGTGTTTTTCTAGCCGTTAATCCCTAAACGGAACGCCTGAGGTCCCGCTGAGCAGGTGGAACTTAGTTCTGCAGGAAGCTGCAGGCAGAGCTGCACCGGAGCTTTCTGCACTGCTGTAGCCCCGTTTGCGTTCCTGCATCTGCAGCTCAACCGCAGAAACTCCCGCTCCTCTGTTCCGTCTTTTGTCTCGTTTTTGTTCCATAACTCCTGCAGAAACGCAGCTTCTGCTTCAGCAACTGTTGCTCTAACTGGGATGTCAGTGAAGCTCAGCATGTGTGCAGCCGTCATCATGAGGACAATCCACTCGAACCTGCATGCAGTAACTGATGTGTTCTGGGTCTTTTTTCCGGGAAACCTCATGCTTTCAGGTTGACCTGCAGAAGGGGGCAGGTATCGGTGTTGAGGGGCCCCAGTCACTCAACTTCATGAAGTAAAAACCTATAAATCAGCTGAGCAGCTTTCCCTGCAGGAGCTTTTTCCTGAGAAGCTGCCGAGTTTCCGTGCAGGTTTTCCCATGGCTCCATACGGAGACTCTCCATGTGTGATGTTGGAGCATGCAGAAGTGATGAGTCACAGCGAACTCTCCAGCTGCTATCCAGATGAAAAAAATCTGAAGCTGCTTTCACTTCAAAGGTGAACAGAAGAGGGTTTCATGCTCCATCCATCCGGCAGCTCAAAGTTTTTTATATTTATTCTTTTTTTTCTGTTCTCAGAAAAGTGTTTTGTTGGGTCTTCAGCAGCTGGAGTTAAAGGTTTCAGAGCAAGCTTTGCAGGAATCAGTTGTTCAGACTCCAGACAGGAACCCACAAAGCTCAGCACAGACCTGATCCGACCCTCCAGGGCTTTGCAGCGCCACAGATGCGTCTTGCAGCTGCGAGGGTCTGCAGCTGGACCCATGTGGTTCTCTAACAGCTCCTGTCTTTCATTCAAGCCTCTTGGCTCGGTGTCACTTTCTTTGAAGTATTCCCCTTGGACTTCTTGGCTTTTTGATTTGCCCTCTGTCTCCACTCAACAGTCCTGGCTGGCGTCCAGCGAACGCCGCAGCACCTTTCCCAGGCAGGGATCTGAAAACAGGACTTTACCAACAGCACCTCAATATATATTCACACCAGATCGCCCCGTTAGTAATCTATCACATATGATTTCCAAAGGACAATTAACGCTGCTTCCTGCTCGGTACAGAATGCTGTGATTGCTGTCATAATCTTTCTGGAGTGCAATCAGCAGCGAGGAGACACATCAGTCTGGCAATTAGGCTGACTGGATTACTTGGTACACGTCTCCTGCTTGATAACAGGCAGGTGCCTTTCAGAGGGAGAGGAAAGGCGTCTCCAGCTGATGCATAATGGAGAAGCAGAGTCTGCTGTGCAGCAGATGTGCCTTCCCTGCTACACCACCACACGCTTCTTTACTTTGACGGGCTCGTCCTTGACTTTCATCATTTAGTTGCCAACCTGAGCCATCAGCGAAAATTGTTCCCTTGCTGTCCTAATCGTTTTGGTGCATAATCAGTTAGCCTGAACCGAGAGCATCTCTCCTCCAATGGAACGTGTCGTCTGTGCTGTTTACTGTCTTCACTGTCTTCTGACAGCTCGGCCGCCTCTCTGACCTTGTCAGGAAAAATGCCTTCACTGTGTTCTCCAGATCAACCCCACTCAAGTGATGCATATGATATACCGCTTTTGACCTTGGGGGGGGGTAGCATTTTTTTTAACCAAAAGCATCTAATCACAACCAGTTTGTAGAGTCACAGTAACTCATAGTTTTGTGCCAATGTACCTTTTTCAAAGTCAGCATGAGGAAGACTCACTGAGGAAGTCAGCATGAGGAAGACTCACTGAGGAAGTCAGCATGAGGAAGACTCACTGAGGAAGTCAGCACAAAAAAATTTACTCCAGCAAATCATTTTGGTTCTCAACAAAATGCTAATCACAAAGGAGAAAGAATTAAGGCGGATTGCTCCAGCCAGAGCGTTCAGTCTGGTTTCTGCTGCTCTGACTGAGTATCTACCGTATTTTCTGCACTATCGGGTGCTCCAGATTATAATGTACACCGTTAATTTTGGTCTATTTTGAACTTAAGTCATATTTACGGCACATTAAAACAGAAAGATGAGTTCGATTTCTAACTCAGTCAGTCAGACTTTATTAACTGCATTCACAGTAACTCTAGACATCGGAAGAGGATTAGGGCCACTGAAGAAAAAAGCCCATGAAAAATTCTGACTTTTTCTCAGAATTCTGACTTTAAATTCAGAATTCTGAGAAAAAAACTCAAAACTACGGAGGCCCGTGAGCAACATTCTGCAGCTAGCTCTAGCAGCACACCGGAGTCCTGCAAACCGGAGAGAAACAAACAAAATTGTCCTCTTTACGTGTCTTTTTCTGTGCTTTAAGCTAACCAGATGAGGCTACTGTGTTCATAAAGGAGCAAAAGGTGAGTAAAAAAGATTTATTTTATTGGAATTTGTAAATAAAAACACTAAAGACTATGCTAGCATTTCGTAAATGCTATTTCAGACGTAACACGTCTTTTAATAATGTACGTATGCTGTTAAGATATCAGGGTAAACATGTGGGACTGACAAACAGTCTCAGAGTTTTACGTTGTGCACAGAGAGTGTGTAGAAATGCAGTTTTGTTCGCACGAAACCCGTTTACGTTCATCTACCGATCGTCTCATTCTGGAGATTTAAAGACGTCTTATACTTCTGAAAATACTTCGGGGCATGTTATCCAAAAGATTGTCGTCTTATTCTTTTTCTTAGCTTAGTGTGACTGTGTAAACAGCCACCAATCTTTATTTAGATTATTTATTTAGATTCACAACAATATTAAGCTTAGGGTTCAGGTTTCCTGTCACGTCACATGTGACGTGACAGGAAATGTTCGTCAGCATGTATTTGTATTTGTATTTATTTTATTTAGTAGGGACGGATATAAAAACATAGACATACAGCAAAGCAGCAGTCCAATGCCCATATCATCATGCTTGTAGCAGGAGCTAACATGTATGGAGTAACATGCACACAGCAACATGAAAGCTCAATGTTGAGTCCAGTTCTCATTTATCCAGGTGACATCCTAAAATTGAGTCTTGTCATCTGGACTTCAAATCTTTCTTGAAGGAAGAAGTCCAGATGCCAAGACTCAATTTCAGGATAAAGAAACAACCGTTGTTTTCCTATATTTTATCGTGACATTAAAAAACATTTACGTTTTTTTAACACTAATGAATTTATATTTGTCTGCAGATTCACTGTGATGTCGTCGCTTTGGAGAATGCAGAAATGGCACTTCACATTCCTGTCTGTGGAGTCTGCAACACATCATGGCAGAAAAGGCGTTTTTGCTGATTTTCTTTTCCCATCAGACACTAGACTACATCGCTTTTTGGACACTGTTATTGTTAATATTTTTAAGTGGATTTAATGGAGCTTTGACCTGTTGAGGAATCAATCAGGTCTAATTTCAGTTCTGTCTAACCTTTTTTTTGCTAGAACTACTGTCAAGTCTTGATTTTGTTTAATTTTG
>NC_050522.1:2619312-2620407 GCF_002922805.2 Oryzias melastigma | reverse complement strand
AGGTCGTGCGCAAACTGGATGTAAAACATCTTAACCATCATTAGCTTTAAACTAACTAAAAACTATATTTATATATATATATATATATATATATTAGAGCTGTCAGGCGAATAAAATTTTTAATCACGTTTAATCGCAAATTTATATGTGGCCTTTTTTTTAGGAAAAAAATGTGTGCTCCATGGAATTTATCAGTTCTACATTAATTATGAAAACAAGGATGGAAAAAATTAATAGTTTTCATCAGAACTACTTTATTTTGTAACATTGTATTGAGATAAACTTTCTCAACAATAAAAGGCTGTAACATAAAATGCCTAACAAAAGCCCAAGTGCAAGTGAAGGGCATTTTAAATTCAAAACTTCAATCAACATTCAGTAAAATAAAATAAAAAACATCAAAAATAAAATTTCCATAACACTTTTATGTTCATTTTTTGTCAGGACCAAATCTTTTCCTCCTCTGTTGAACTACAGTAATAAATGAAATAGAGATTTATCATTTCCAATGAACTTTTGTTTTTTAAAACATTAAAGACTGAGAAAAGCGGGATACACCGTGGATAGTTTGACAGTCTGTTACTGCCGCCGCGTTCTCTGGCTGCAGCTCGATGCAGCGACGTGTCCAGAGGAGCTCACGCCATGAATATGCCGGCAGACAGACCTCTATGCTGGGGCTGGATCACGCTTAAACCTCCAGAACTTTGGGATATTTTGCATATTTTCGCGGCGAAAGATGGACGGGCCACACACTCAAAGCTGAGATTTATCTTTTCATCTACAAATAACTGGCGTTGTTTAAACTACATTTAAAACGACCCCCGGTGCGCTTGCTGTTCGGAACGTCGGGGGTCCGCAGCTCTCGGGACGCGGCGCCAGACGTGAGCCGGTACCACCAGACGTGGTACTGGACGCGCACCGGAGCCGGGTTAGAGTGCAGGAGCATTCCAGGTCCTAGTGCCGGGCCGGTTCTAGCTAGCAGCTCAGTGTCTAGTGTGAGCAGCCGGTGAGTTAGAGGGCGATGAGGGACGCCTGCACGCAGTATGGAAAGGCACGTAGGAGAAAATCCGCGATTAATGCGTCAAAAAAATTGTC